>NC_134490.1:5952476-5989976 GCF_040206685.1 Ascaphus truei | reverse complement strand
TTAAAGGAGAAATCATTGTTTGTTTATAAATCAGTTCGGTGGCACTAGATCATACTTACTGCGTTTCTTTTCTCGCTTTCCAACTCGTATGCCATTTTTTCTGTGGTTTAATGTACCGAGCATCCTTTGGTTTCTATAGCACACCTCTTGTGAGCCCTGTCATCTTCGCCAGCAGTGTATCAGATTTAGGCAACAAATTATCACAAACATGAACGTGTTGCAGTGTTCCCAGCAGGAGACTGTGGCTGAGGTAAAAGCTGTAACAATAGACAAATTGTTACCCGTTGTAATATATGGTTATATTGTAGTTGTTGCGTTCCACTGACTTGCAGAATTGATCATAGTCATCCATAAAGTGAACCCAGTGAGTCTGATCTTCGCCGCCTGATCGCGTGAGAGCGAAACGATCGGCAGCTTATGCAATCAAATGCCGCATATATACAAATGAAACAAAATCCAACCAGGAATGAAACTTGTGACTAACTCACACTTCTTAAAAACAAAAACAAGACCATTATGTAAAATAACTGTTAAAACTTCTAATGTTTTCATAGTGGCCAAATGCCTTGGAAGCCTTCTCTGATATTTACTTCATATCTTTAATGATGAGACTTTTGTAAGCTCTTGTATGGAGAGTCAAGTTTACACGTGAAACAACTGTCCTTTTTCTCTTTGTTTTGTTATTGTTTTGGGTAAAATAATTATGCTGCCATGATCAGCCAAACAGAAAAAGGTGATTATGATTAAAGCTGCAGTTCAGTCTTTTTTTTTTTTTTTAAATGTATTTTTTTACTTCAATAGTTTCATGTGGGCAATCTCTAATTACCTAAAGAACTGTATAGCTGCAGGTCAATTCGTTCTCCATGTATTGATAGGTCGAAATTTGGTGACATAATTAGTGAAGGGATCTGTTTATATTCTGCTTGTCTGTCAGTGGAAGCTCATGAATATTCATGAGCACTCCTGCACTGACATGTGCTAGAGGGAGGGCAGGGCTGACAAAGGGGTGTGCCAGGGCTTGTGACAGGACATGAAGGGACAGTGCCTTAGCAAATAGCTGTTAAAATAGAATACAAGAAAATTGGTCTTTCAGAGTTGTTTTTTTAAAAACAGAAAATGCTAAAAGTATTTTTTCTTACTACAGAACTGATTTATTAAAAAAAACACACATGCAGGATATTGACTGAACTGCAGCTTTAATATTAACAGGGAGGTGAGTTATAAATACACAGGACAGAAAAAAAAAGAAAGTACAGTATACATTTTTCACATGAAATAGTTCAAAAGAAAACATTTTCACTTTACTAACATTTATAAGTTTTAGGTTTTTTGTTGTTGTCTAGTATTGATAGGGTTAATGCTCCAGTCAGATTATCCAAGTTCGTTTTTGCCGTGAGCTATAATAATAATAATGATGATAGCATGTTCTTGTATTACGCTGCTACATAGCGCTTTACAGAGAAATTTTGCAGGCACAGGTCCCTGCCCCGTGGAGCTTACAATCAATGTTTTTGGTGCCTGAGGCACAGGGAGATAAGGTGACTTGCCCAAGGTCACAAGGAGCCGACACCAGGAATTCAAACTCAGTGCCAGTCAGTGTCTTTACTCACTGAGCCGCTCCTTCTCTCAGCACGTGTGCTGCACGTGAGCTGAACGTATACCATTGTATAGATTCATTATCCTCATACACCAGCTAATCAAAAGTGGTCCAGTGATTTTCAGCCTGTGTTCCGTGGAACCCTGAGGTCCCCTGGAAAAACGTGATAAAGACGGGGATATAGAAATACACCTATAGAAATGTTCAAAAATATGAACCCTTGCCCAGCAATAGTATTTCTGTGTGCAGAGAATAAGTGGAAAGGGGATTGCACAAAGTCACAATACATTTTAAAGGTTCAATACTGATCCTGATTTAACTTTTACATCTCAGGCCCGTATGCACTAAAGCAAGGGTGCTCAACTCCAGTCCTCAAGACCCAACTACAGGTCAGGTTTTCAAGATATCTCTGCTTCAGCATAGGTGGCTCAATCAGTCCCTGCTTCAGCACAGATGGCCCAACCAGAGGCTCAGTCTTTCACAGAGCCTCTGATTGAGCCACCTGTGCTGACGCTGGGATATCCTGAAACCCTGGCCTGTTGGTGAGGGCTTGAGGATTGGAATTGAGCATCCCTGCTCTAAAGGGTACTAAGCTTTAGCACAACTTAATTAATGGGAATTAGGATGTGCTAACGCTTAGCCCCTTTAGTGAATAATGACCACCATTTTTACCAAATCGGCAAATTCAAACCAAGGCTGGATCATTTATTTATTTACTAGAGATTCGCTTCCCTGCACTTTTGATCGAACTTTTGTGCGAAAAATTGTCGGAAACGTAGATTGGCCAGAATGGTTCAAAACGTGAATTTTCGCCTTTTAAAGTGGGAAAATCGAACCCTCACCCCCCAGACATATATCCGTATTTGAAAATTCAAGTTGCCACAAACTTTTGTATCAAAGCGAACTTCTTTGCTGACTGGAAATAGCTGATATTCTCCAAGTTCGACTGAGCGAGCGAAAGGTTCTCCCGTTTCTAATGATTATCACGGTGCAGCCCGGCAGTCAGTGGGCTGGGCTGGGATTCACACGTTTGCAGTGAGAAGGTACTGTACATCTACCCTAACGGTAGCCAGACCCCAAAATGACTTGTTGCCCCCTGACGGTCTTAAAAATGTTTCCTTGAGGTTATAGATGGAACCCACACTAGTCTGCCTGTCTCTGCAGCCCCCCTGAACGGGGAGCTGGTATTTCAGAATGCGCTTTAAATAGACCAACGCAAGCTCTGCATCCCAATCGCCTGCTATTTCAAGCTGAGACGAGCCCTGCAAATGAATGCATGGGGAGGGATAGATATGGACAGAGTTATTTCCAGATCTCTGCGCAAAGCTGAGGTTGCGTGCTGTCTCTTAACCCCCCCCTCCTCCCTCCCTGGGTGCCATAGGGTCCCACAGAGCTGTGTGCCTCTTTTCACTCTGTAAAGGTGGCTGAGGTCAGCCCGTGATGACCTGTCGGGGACACACTCCTGGAGGGTGAGGATGGCTACTCTATGAATGGCCCAGCTTGTCTCTTCTACAGTGCCCATGTTGTGTGCAGAGCTCGTGGGAGAAGAAAGTCCTCTGGTTTGTGCTCAATGTGCTGGTATCCTGCAAAGCAACAACACGGAAACATCAAACCCCTCCAAGACAGAAGCTCAAAGCCTCTTCTAAGGACACGGTTACCTGACTTTAAAAATAAAATGCTCTTAACAACATTACCTAAGCCCAGGGCTGAACTTTGACCTGTCCGAGGCCCTGGGCGATGTCAAGTTTAAGATTCCCCAAACATTAGAAATAGATTTATTACTCTGGCTGAGGGGACCATTGAAAATATAAACCTGACACTGAAATGAATGAAGGTGTTATACTAGCGTTGTTATACACAGAGATAGGCGTTATACTAGCGTTGTTATACACAGAGATAGGCGTTATACTAGCGTTGTTATACCCAGAGGTGACACACAAGCCCTTTATCCCCTGTACCCAATTTTCCAACTTTATCTGTCCATGAAATGTCTATGAATTACCTGTATGACCCTGTTCTTTTATCGTAACCGTGTATTTTTTATAACTCTGTGCCCAGGACATACTTGAAAACGAGAGGTATCTCTCAATGTATTACTCCCTGGTAACACATTTTTATAAATAAATTATAAATAAATGACGGTGTGAAGATAAAATCCACAGTGTTTGCACGTCACATTAATTTCAATATTAAAACAGTTTATGTCGGGATTTTTGGAGAGCAAAGTCATTGCTGACGTCGTCAAAGGATAAGCCACGAAATGTGTCATTTTCGATGCACGTGATGCTTAGGGCCATATTTGAACGTAAATGTCCATATTTATAGAGCATCTTTTCCCCCAATATCTTGTTTATTTATCATCCGAAAGTTTGAAATGCATGCGTTTGTTTCTATGTTTGAGGCCCCTCATACTGTGAGACCCTGAGCTGTAGCTTAGTTGGCTTATGGGTAAGTCCGGCACTGCTTAAACCTGACACCTGGATCTGGATCCACATAAGCCACTCCAGATTTGTAACCCTTTATTGACATCTGCGTAACGTTGTAACGCAGTGACGGGCTCCTCCTGTACAAGGCCGCGAGATAATGATCACACATTTCCTAATCAGTGTGGTACACAATTGTTCTATTTTGTCGATTATTTTTGAGACAGACGTATTCCACACCCCCCAAAAAATGCTTTGCCTTGATTACTGCAAAGTTGTATTCCTCTCTGCATTGTCTCTCAGGTAGATATGAGATCCTAACGGGCACTGTGGCCATATTTACTAAAATGCGCTATTCCATAACACTTAAAACTCACCTCTTAAATGAAGCATCCCAATAGCCCGGACTCCTGGCTACTGTCCCACACCCACAGTCGCTCCTACCAACCATCGCGGCCAAGCACTGCCATCTACTGCACTTACCCCCTCACCTGCTGTCTCTGTAAGTCTGCCATCATACCACTTAGATTGTAAGCTCTCCGGGGCAGGGATTTCCTTTCCTATTGTCTGACTTTACTGCGCTTATTGTATTATATATAATTCTCTGTACTGTGTTGTCTTTGTAAAGCGCTGAGTACACGGTGGGAGCTATATAAATAAAGCTATACATACGTAACAGGCATTGGTGCCTAAATGTACAAATAAAGACGTAAAGATGCATTTCATTGCTGGCACATAAGCTCCACCCGCGTACGCCATGCAGCTAATACAAAACAATGGACGCTCGTCCCCCTGGCGCGTTGTGTGTGTCGCCTGCGCCGCGCGCGCTGCAGTAAGAACGGCTGCTACATGGGTATGTTTGGTTAGAGGTTCGGCGTGTCACTTACAGTACTTTCTGTATCTGCTGTTTAATTCCTGTGTAAAACTCGCGTTGCCACGTCCCGTTATTGCTATGGCGTTGCCACGTCCCGTTATTGCTATGGCGTTGCCACGTCCCGTTATTGCTATCGCGTTGCCACGTCCCGTTATTGCTATCGCATTGCCACGTCCCGTTATTGCTATCGCGTTGCCACGTCCCGTTATTGCTATCGCGTTGCCACGTCCCGTTATTGCTATCGCGTTGCCACGTCCCGTTATTGCTATCGCGTTGCCACGTCCCGTTATTGCTATCGCGTTGCCACGTCCCGTTATTGCTATCGCGTTGCCACGTCCCGTTATTGCTATCGCGTTGCCACGTCCCGTTATTGCTATCGCGTTGCCACGTCCCGTTATTGCTATGGCGTTGCCACGTCCCGTTATTGCTATCGCGTTGCCGCCGTCCTGTTGCTGTTGTGGCATTGCCACCGTCGCGTTGCCGCCATCGCCTTTCCCCCGTTCTGTTGCTGTTGTGGCGTGCCGCCGGCGTGTGGCCGCCATCGCATTGCTGCCGTCCTTTGCCTATTACCATTGGGTTGCCGTCGTGGCATTGCGGCCGTCCCGTTGCCGCCCTCCTGTTGCCGTCATCGTGTTCTCGCCGTCACCTTACCGCTGTCCTGTTGCCGCCGTCGCCTTACCGCCGTTGCATTGCCGATGTCGCGTTGCCACCATCCCGTTTCCGCCGTCACCTTATCGCTGTCGCGTTGCCGCCAACCCGTCATTGCTGTACCATTGTTGCTCTTGTGTTGCCGCCGTCACGTTGCTGCTCTTGTGTTGGTGCCGTCGCGTTGCTGCTCTTGTGTTGCCGCCGTCGCGTTGCTGCTCTTGTGTTGCCGCCGTCGCGTTGCTGCTCTTGTGTTGCCGCCGTCGCGTTGCTGCTCTTGTGTTGCCGCCGTCGCGTTGCTGCTCTTGTGTTGGCGCCGTCGCGTTGCTGCTCTTGTGTTGGCGCTGTCGCGTTGCTGCTCTTGTGTTACCGCCGTCGCGTTGCCGCCGTTGCTTTGCATCGCCAACTTTTGTGTTTTTGTTATACATTTTCCTACTTTTTTTATGTTTACCGCTTCGGTTTCGGCTTTCTGTAATGGCAGTGTCAGGGTTAACGCAGCGTGGGTTGTGCGCTGTCGGGCTTTCTGTAATGGCAGTGTCAGGGTTAACGCAGCGTGGGTTGTGCGCTGTCGGGCTTTCTGTAATGGCAGTGTCAGGGTTAACGCAGCGTGGGTTGTGCGCTGTCGGGCTTTCTGTAATGGCAGTGTCAGGGTTAACGCAGCGTGGGTTGTGCGCTGTCGGGCTTTCTGTAATGGCAGTGTCAGGGTTAACGCAGCGTGGGTTGTGCTCTGTCGGTCTTTCTGTAATGGCAGTGTCAGGGTTAACGCAGCGTGGGTTGTGCGCTGTCGGGCTTTCTGTAATGGCAGTGTCAGGGTTAACGCAGCGTGGGTTGTGCGCTGTCGGGCTTTCTGTAATGGCAGTGTCAGGGTTAACGCAGCGTGGGTTGTGCGCTGTCTGGCTTTCTGTAATGGCAGTGTCAGGGTTAACGCAGCGTGGGTTGTGCTCTTTCGGGCTTTCTGTAATGGCAGTGTCAGGGTTAACGCAGCGTGGGTTGTGCTCTGTCGGGCTTTCTGTAATGGCAGTGTCAGGGTTAACGCAGCGTGGGTTGTGCGCTGTCGGGCTTTCTGTAATGGCAGTGTCAGGGTTAACGCAGCGTGGGTTGTGCTCTGTCGGGCTTTCTGTAATGGCAGTGTCAGGGTTAACGCAGCGTGGGTTGTGCGCTGTCGGGCTTTCCGTAATGGCAGTGTCAGGGTTAACGCAGCGTGGGTTGTGCGCTGTCGGGCTTTCTGTAATGGCAGTGTCAGGGTTAACGCAGCGTGGGTTGTGCGCTGTCGGGCTTTCTGTAATGGCAGTGTCAGGGTTAACGCAGCGGGGGTTGTGCTCTGTCGGGCTTTCTGTAATGGCAGTGTCAGGGTTAACGCAGCGTGGGTTGTGCGCTGTCGGGCTTTCTGTAATGGCAGTGTCAGGGTTAACGCAGCGTGGGTTGTGCGCTGTCGGGCTTTCTGTAATGGCAGTGTCAGGGTTAACGCAGCGTGGGTTGTGCTCTGTCGGCTTTCTGTAATGGCAGTGTCAGGGTTAACGCAGCGTGGGTTGTGCTCTGTCGGGCTTTCTGTAATGGCAGTGTCAGGGTTAACGCAGCGTGGGTTGTGCTCTGTCGGGCTTTCTGTAATGGCAGTGTCAGGGTTAACGCAGCGGGGGTTGTGCTCTGTCGGGCTTTCTGTAATGGCAGTGTCAGGGTTAACGCAGCGTGGGTTGTGCTCTGTCGCCTGCGTAGACGCAATCATTTTTATAGTCATTAGGACTTCCTGGTTTAAAGGTACAATCCGTAGTAGCTAGCAACATTGTGTAAGAAACTTAGCGATTTAATTGCCTCCCTTAAAGCGGCAATCAACTCCAAACCGCGGTCTCAAACCTCCTGGGCACCGCCCGGTCGGTGTAAGGTTCCCACGATATCAACGCTTTATTTATTTTTCCGTAAGGTTTGAGGGAACCAGTCCCAGAATCAGGGCTCAATTACACCATAACATCAGTGTAATAATGTTCACTTCCCATTGGGAATCAGCTATAATCAGAGCTATGTGAGACTTTCTTGAAACCTGTTTGTCTAAACTCCAGTCAGAAAAAACAATGCATAGGTGTCTATGGGGTGGTGACAGACCTATATATATACCATAATGGACATGCCTACCCTCCCCATAAAACAGCCTGCAAAACTAACATGACAATATGGAGTGAACAGGTAAGTACTCACGGTACAGCAGCTTGTCCCTGGGTGATGCGTGCCTCACGTCAGCAAGGTAGGTTGAATGGATGTCCCAAAAGGTCCAAAACGGAGCACAGCAGTAGCAAGGAGTGGGGCCACAAACCAGAAAAAGGCGTTAAAAAATAGTTTATTCCATAACAAGTGAGGGGTATAGGGTAACTCTGACGCGTTTCGGGAACAAGTCCTTTTGTCAAAGAGTGACAAAAACGCGTCGGAGTTCCCGAAACGCGTCAGAGTTACCCTGTACCCCTCACTTGTTATGGAATAAACTATTTTTTAACCCCTTTTCTGGTTTGTGGCCCCACTCCTTGCTACTGCTGTGCTCCGTTTTGGACCTTTTGGGACATCCATTCAACCTTATTTATTTTTCCTTTTGTTTTTTTTTTTTAGTGTATGACACAAAATGAGTGTTTTCTCCGCAACCAGAGGGTCCCTGGAAGTCTGGGGGCCATGGACCAGCTCCAGGGAACCCCTTGGTTCAGGTAATTAAAGCGTCCCCACCTCAGGGTGACTGACACAGAAGAAGAAGCTGGTGGTCCATGGATACTAACGTCCTTCCCACTGCAGGATGGGAGACAGAAAGATAGAATGAACAAATCGTGCATGGATTCTGTCCCTTCCACCGCCGGGTGACAGTGACAGAGAGGCAAAAGAAACTAATGGTAGTTAGCGTCTACCCCTCTCACCGCAGGGTGACAGTGACACAGGCGGAAGGAATCTTTTTTTGTCCCACAGTCAATGTCTCCGACATGGACACAATGGCCCATTGAATTTGGCTCTACATGCTGGGTGACAGTGACACAGAGAGCAGAAGAGGTCCTGCAACTCACTGTCCACTTTCAGGGTGGACACTATTTATCTGTACTGTACATTTCAGTGGAATTAAATAATTGTGCAATGTTCTGCCAGTTGTTATGTCAGCTCATGTTTAATTCTTTGCCTCCCAAAAGTTGCATCATTTGCCAAACACAGGGCGGGTTCATCAAATGTCTCTAAACATTTTCCACCGTTGGGGGGAAAAAAACAGCCCCAGTTACGTGCAGTACTCTCATTTAACTCTGATTTATTCAACAAGAGCACTAATGTCTCATTACTGTTAATTGGGGGGGTAAATAAAATGGAAATGGGATGTGATCTGATGAAATATTAAGGCCGAACGTTGACCTCCCTGGTTGTGAAACTCAGCCACAAAATAAAATCATATGAAACAAACTGGAATAAGTAGGAAGATTGGCGTTGTGATCTTTTGTGCACCCTGGAGGCACTGACTCCAATGGCCATGTGGATCTCTTCTGATACAGGAGGAAGCGTAAACATGTCCGTCAGTTTAGGTCAGGCGTGGCCAACTCCAGTGGTCAAGGGCCACCAACAGGTCAGGTTTTCATGATATCCCTGCTTCAGCACAGGTGGCTCAGTTGAACTGCACCACCTAAGCTGAAGCAGGGATGTCCTAAAACCTGACCTGTTGGTGGTCCTTGAGGACGGGAGTTGGCCACCCCTGGTTTGCGTGATAATTTACGTAAGTGCATTTCTAACGGCACGCTTGTTACCCGGTCTCACTTGTTTTAGTCTCAGTATCTAGAATAAATAAGGAGGATTCGATGTTGTTTATCTGTTGTAAATCTTTCTGTAACCTCACTTGCAAGTCTAAACTGTGCTCCTCTCCACCGCAGGCCCTGGGCAGCAGCCTCTACAAGAGCGTGTCCCCCTACGGATCCCTAAATAACATTGTGGACGGACTGAGTTCTCTCACTGAACATTTCTCGGAAATCTCGCTCTCCTCTGAGAGCAGAAAACCCAGCAAGAGGCCCCCTCCAAACTACCTGTGTCACCTCTGCTTCAACAAAGGGCACTACATTAAGGACTGCCCACAGGTAAGACGTACATCTTCTGTCTGCGGCACTTGTTCAGTTTGCTGCCTTCCATGTGCGGAAGAAGGTTCCAGTCCCGTGTGTTTGAATGGATACAGAATCATCGCTCGTTGTGTGACACATAACTGTGAAAGCTGCTTTCTAACGAACCCCCGAAGTGACCACTGCTGCTTTTCCTGGCAGCTTCTCGTTCTTTGTCTGTTTCACGGGATAAGACCCCCCCCCCCTCCCCACCTCCTCTGTGAGCGACATGGGGATCGTGTGGAGATTTGGTTTTCAATTCATTTTGAATCTGGTTTTGAGCGGCTCCTCATCCATTGTCTATATCATTGGGTTGTTTCTCTTGTATAGCGCTGACACTGTACGCAGCACGTACCATTTTCTGCAGGCACTAGGGCATGTGTAGCCGATTCCAGTCCTCAAAAGCCACCAACAGTTCAGGTTTTCACGATATCCCTGCTACAGCACAGGTGGTGCAGTCTTCGACTTGGTTGAGCCACCTGTGCTGAAGCAGGGATATCCTGAACACCTGACCTGTTGGTAGCTCTTAAGGACTGGAGTTGGTTACCCATGCACTAGTACTGTCCCGCAGAGCTCATAATCTATGTTTTGGTGCCTGTGGCACAGGGAGATAAAGGGACTTGTTGCCCAAGGTCACAACGAGCCGACACCGGGAATAGAACCAGGCTCCCCTGCTTCACGCGCTGTGTCACTGTTATCAGAGGCAGTGTCTGTACTCACTGCGCTGCTCCTTCTCCCAGGCTCCCCTGCTTCCCGCGTGGTGTCCCTGTTATCAGAGGCAGTGTCTGTACTCACTGCGCTGCTCCTTCTCCCAGGCTCCCCTGCTTCACGCGCTGTGTCACTGTTATCAGAGGCAGTGTCTGTACTCACTGCGCTGCTCCTTCTCCCAGGCTCCCCTGCTTCCCACGCTGTGTCACTGTTATCAGAGGCAGTGTCTGTACTCACTGCGCTGCTCCTTCTCCCAGGATCCCCTGCTTCACGCGCTGTGTCACTGTTATCAGAGGCAGTGTCTGTACTCACTGCGCTGCTCCTTCTCCCAGGCTCCCCTGCTTCCCGCGCTGTGTCACTGTTATCAGAGGCAGTGTCTGTACTCACTGCGCTGCTCCTTCTCCCAGGCTCCCCTGCTTCACGCGCTGTGTCACTGTTATCAGAGGCAGTGTCTGTACTCACTGCGCTGCTCCCTCTCCCAGGCTCCCCTGCTTCACGCGCTGTGTCACTGTTATCAGAGGCAGTGTCTGTACTCACTGCGCTGCTCCTTCTCCCAGGCTCCCCTGCTTCCCGCGCTGTGTCCCTGTTATCAGAGGCAGTGTCTGTACTCACTGCGCTGCTCCTTCTCCCAGGCTCCCCTGCCTCCCGCGCTGTGTCACTGTTATCAGAGGCAGTGTCTGTACTCACTGCGCTGCTCCTTCTCCCAGGCTCCCCTGCTTCCCGCGCTGTGTCCCTGTTATCAGAGGCAGCGTCTGTACTCACTGCACTGCTCCTTCTCCCAGGCTCCCCTGCTTCACGCGCTGTGTCACTGTTATCAGAGGCAGTGTCTGTACTCACTGCGCTGCTCCTTCTCCCAGGCTCCCCTGCTTCACGCGCTGTGTCACTGTTATCAGAGGCAGTGTCTGTACTCACTGCGCTGCTCCTTCTCCCAGGCTCCCCTGCAGCAATCTCAGTGTCAGTCAGTGTCTGTACTCACTGCGCTGCTCCTTCTCCCAGGCTTCCCTGCTTCCCGCGCTGTGTCACTGTTATCAGAGGCAGTGTCTGTACTCACTGCGCTGCTCCTTCTCCCAGGCTCCCCTGCTTCCCGCGCTGTGTCACTGTTATCAGAGGCAGTGTCTGTACTCACTGCGCTGCTCCTTCTCCCAGGCTCCCCTGCTTCCCGCGCTGTGTCACTGTTATCAGAGGCAGTGTCTGTACTCACTGCGCTGCTCCTTCTCCCAGGCTCCCCTGCTTCACGCGCTGTGTCACTGTTATCAGAGGCAGTGTCTGTACTCACTGCGCTGCTCCTTCTCCCAGGCTCCCCTGCTTCCCGCGCTGTGTCCCTGTTATCAGAGGCAGCGTCTGTACTCACTGCGCTGCTCCTTCTCCCAGGCTCCCCTGCTTCCCGCGCTGTGTCCCTGTTATCAGAGGCAGTGTCTGTACTCACTGCGCTGCTCCTTCTCCCAGGCTCCCCTGCTTCCCGCGCTGTGTCCCTGTTATCAGAGGCAGCGTCTGTACTCACTGCGCTGCTCCTTCTCCCAGGCTCCCCTGCTTCACGCGCTGTGTCACTGTTATCAGAGGCAGTGTCTGTACTCACTGCGCTGCTCCTTCTCCCAGGCTCCCCTGCTTCCCGCGCTGTGTCACTGTTATCAGAGGCAGTGTCTGTACTCACTGCGCTGCTCCTTCTCCCAGGCTCCCCTGCTTCCCGCGCTGTGTCCCTGTTATCAGAGGCAGCGTCTGTACTCACTGCGCTGCTCCTTCTCCCAGGCTCCCCTGCTTCACGCGCTGTGTCACTGTTATCAGAGGCAGTGTCTGTACTCACTGCGCTGCTCCTTCTCCCAGGCTCCCCTGCTTCACACTCAGTGTCACTGTTATCAGAGGCAGTGTCTGTACTCACTGCGCTGCTCCTTCTCCCAGGCTCCCCTGCTTCACGCGCTGTGTCACTGTTATCAGAGGCAGTGTCTGTACTCACTGCGCTGCTCCTTCTCCCAGGCTCCCCTGCTTCACACTCAGTGTCACTGTTATCAGAGGCAGTGTCTGTACTCACTGCGCTGCTCCTTCTCCCAGGCTCCCCTGCTTCCCGCGCTGTGTCACTGTTATCAGAGGCAATGTCTGTACTCACTGCGCTGCTCCTTCTCCCAGGCTCCCCTGCTTCACGCGCTGTGTCACTGTTATCAGAGGCAGTGTCTGTACTCACTGCGCTGCTCCTTCTCCCAGGCTCCCCTGCTTCCCGCGCTGTGTCCCTGTTATCAGAGGCAGCGTCTGTACTCACTGCGCTGCTCCTTCTCCCAGGCTCCCCTGCTTCACGCGCTGTGTCACTGTTATCAGAGGCAGTGTCTGTACTCACTGCGCTGCTCCTTCTCCCAGGCTCCCCTGCTTCACACTCAGTGTCACTGTTATCAGAGGCAGTGTCTGTACTCACTGCGCTGCTCCTTCTCCCAGGCTCCCCTGCTTCACGCGCTGTGTCACTGTTATCAGAGGCAGTGTCTGTACTCACTGCGCTGCTCCTTCTCCCAGGCTCCCCTGCTTCACACTCAGGGTCACTGTTATCAGAGGCAGTGTCTGTACTCACTGCGCTGCTCCTTCTCCCAGGCTCCCCTGCTTCACGCGCTGTGTCACTGTTATCAGAGGCAGTGTCTGTACTCACTGCGCTGCTCCTTCTCCCAGGCTCCCCTGCTTCACACTCAGTGTCACTGTTATCAGAGGCAGTGTCTGTACTCACTGCGCTGCTCCTTCTCCCAGGCTCCCCTGCTTCACGCGCTGTGTCACTGTTATCAGAGGCAGTGTCTGTACTCACTGCGCTGCTCCTTCTCCCAGGCTCCCCTGCTTCACACTCAGTGTCACTGTTATCAGAGGCAGTGTCTGTACTCACTGCGCTGCTCCTTCTCCCAGGCTCCCCTGCTTCACGCGCTGTGTCACTGTTATCAGAGGCAGTGTCTGTACTCACTGCGCTGCTCCTTCTCCCAGGCTCCCCTGCTTCCCGCGCTGTGTCACTGTTATCAGAGGCAGTGTCTGTACTCACTGCGCTGCTCCTTCTCCCAGGCTCCCCTGCTTCACGCGCTGTGTCACTGTTATCAGAGGCAGTGTCTGTACTCACTGCGCTGCTCCTTCTCCTAGGCTCCCCTGCTTCACACTCAGTGTCACTGTTATCAGAGGCAGTGTCTGTACTCACTGCGCTGCTCCTTCTCCCAGGCTCCCCTGCTTCCCGCGCTGTGTCACTGTTATCAGAGGCAGTGTCTGTACTCACTGCGCTGCTCCTTCTCCCAGGCTCCCCTGCTTCCCGCGCTGTGTCACTGTTATCAGAGGCAGTGTCTGTACTCACTGCGCTGCTCCTTCTCCCAGGCTCCCCTGCTTCACACTCAGTGTCACTGTTATCAGAGGCAGTGTCTGTACTCACTGCGCTGCTCCTTCTCCCAGGCTCCCCTGCTTCACGCGCTGTGTCACTGTTATCAGAGGCAGTGTCTGTACTCACTGCGCTGCTCCTTCTCCCAGGCTCCCTTGCTTCCCGCGCTGTGTCCCTGTTATCAGAGGCAGTGTCTGTACTCACTGCGCTGCTCCTTCTCCCAGGCTCCCCTGCTTCCCGCGCTGTGTCACTGTTATCAGAGGCAGTGTCTGTACTCACTGCGCTGCTCCTTCTCCCAGGCTCCCCTGCTTCACGCGCTGTGTCACTGTTATCAGAGGCAGTGTCTGTACTCACTGCGCTGCTCCTTCTCCCAGTCTCCCCTGCTTCACGCGCTGTGTCACTGTTATCAGAGGCAGTGTCTGTACTCACTGCGCTGCTCCTTCTCCCAGGCTCCCCTGCTTCCCGCGCTGTGTCACTGTTATCAGAGGCAGTGTCTGTACTCACTGCGCTGCTCCTTCTCCCAGGCTCCCCTGCTTCACGCGCTGTGTCACTGTTATCAGAGGCAGTGTCTGTACTCACTGCGCTGCTCCTTCTCCCAGGCTCCCCTGCTTCCCGCGCTGTGTCCCTGTTATCAGAGGCAGTGTCTGTACTCACTGCGCTGCTCCTTCTCCCAGGCTCCCCTGCTTCCCGCGCTGTGTCACTGTTATCAGAGGCAGTGTCTGTACTCACTGAGCTGCTCCTTCTCCCAGGCTCCCCTGCTTCACGCGCTGTGTCACTGTTATCAGAGGCAGTGTCTGTACTCACTGCGCTGCTCCTTCTCCCAGGCTCCCCTGCTTCCCACTCAGTGTCACTGTTATCAGAGGCAGTGTCTGTACTCACTGAGCTGCTCCTTCTCCCAGGCTCCCCTGCTTCACGCGCTGTGTCACTGTTATCAGAGGCAGTGTCTGTACTCACTGCGCTGCTCCTTCTCCCAGGCTCCCCTGCTTCCCGCGCTGTGTCACTGTTATCAGAGGCAGTGTCTGTACTCACTGTGCTGCTCCTTCTCCCAGGCTCCCCTGCTTCCCGCGCTGTGTCACTGTTATCAGAGGCAGTGTCTGTACTCACTGCGCTGCTCCTTCTCCCAGGCTCCCCTGCTTCCTGCGCTGTGTCACTGTTATCAGAGGCAGTGTCTGTACTCACTGCGCTGCTCCTTCTCCCAGGCTCCCCTGCTTCCCGCGCTGTGTCACTGTTATCAGAGGCAGTGTCTGTACTCACTGCGCTGCTCCTTCTCCCAGGCTCCCCTGCTTCCCACTCAGTGTCACTGTTATCAGAGGCAGTGTCTGTACTCACTGAGCTGCTCCTTCTCCCAGGCTCCCCTGCTTCACACTCAGTGTCACTGTTATCAGAGGCAGTGTCTGTACTCACTGCGCTGCTCCTTCTCCCAGGCTCCCCTGCTTCCCGCGCTGTGTCACTGTTATCAGAGGCAGTGTCTGTACTCACTGCGCTGCTCCTTCTCCCAGGCTCCCCTGCTTCCCACTCAGTGTCACTGTTATCAGAGGCAGTGTCTGTACTCACTGCGCTGCTCCTTCTCCCAGGCTCCCCTGCTTCCCACTCAGTGTCACTGTTATCAGAGGCAGTGTCTGTACTCACTGCGCTGCTCCTTCTCCCAGGCTCCCCTGCTTCCCGCGCTGTGTCACTGTTATCAGAGGCAGTGTCTGTACTCACTGCGCTGCTCCTTCTCCCAGGCTCCCCTGCTTCCCACTCAGTGTCACTGTTATCAGAGGCAGTGTCTGTACTCACTGCGCTGCTCCTTCTCCCTGGCTCCCCTGCTTCCCGCGCTGTGTCACTGTTATCAGAGGCAGTGTCTGTACTCACTGAGCAGCTCCTTCTCCCAGGCTCCCCTGCTTCCCGCGCTGTGTCACTGTTATCAGAGGCAGTGTCTGTACTCACTGCGCTGCTCCTTCTCCCAGGCTCCCCTGCTTCACGCGCTGTGTCACTGTTATCAGAGGCAGTGTCTGTACTCACTGCGCTGCTCCTTCTCCCAGTCTCCCCTGCTTCACACTCAGTGTCACTGTTATCAGAGGCAGTGTCTGTACTCACTGCGCTGCTCCTTCTCCCAGGCTCCCCTGCTTCACGCGCTGTGTCACTGTTATCAGAGGCAGTGTCTGTACTCACTGTGCTGCTCCTTCTCCCAGGCTCCCCTGCTTCCCACTCAGTGTCCCTGTTATCAGAGGCAGCGTCTGTACTCACTGCGCTGCTCCTTCTCCCAGGCTCCCCTGCTTCCCGCGCTGTGTCACTGTTATCAGAGGCAGTGTCAGTACTCACTGCGCTGCTCCTTCTCCCAGGCTCCCCTGCTTCCCGCGCTGTGTCACTGTTATCAGAGGCAGTGTCTGTACTCACTGCGCTGCTCCTTCTCCCAGGCTCCCCTGCTTCACGCGCTGTGTCACTGTTATCAGAGGCAGTGTCTGTACTCACTGAGCTGCTCCTTCTCCCAGGCTCCCCTGCTTCACACTCAGTGTCACTGTTATCAGAGGCAGTGTCTGTACTCACTGCGCTGCTCCTTCTCCCAGGCTCCCCTGCTTCCCGCGCTGTGTCACTGTTATCAGAGGCAGTGTCTGTACTCACTGCGCTGCTCCTTCTCCCAGGCTCCCCTGCTTCACACTCAGTGTCACTGTTATCAGAGGCAGTGTCTGTACTCACTGCGCTGCTCCTTCTCCCAGGCTCCCCTGCTTCCCACTCAGTGTCACTGTTATCAGAGGCAGTGTCTGTACTCACTGCGCTGCTCCTTCTCCCAGGCTCCCCTGCTTCCCGCGCTGTGTCCCTGTTATCAGAGGCAATGTCTGTACTCACTGCGCTGCTCCTTCTCCCAGGCTCCCCTGCTTCCCACTCAGTGTCACTGTTATCAGAGGCAGTGTCTGTACTCACTGCGCTGCTCCTTCTCCCAGGCTCCCCTGCTTCCCGCGCTGTGTCACTGTTATCAGAGGCAGTGTCTGTACTCACTGCGCTGCTCCTTCTCCTAGGCTCCCCTGCTTCACACTCAGTGTCACTGTTATCAGAGGCAGTGTCAGTACTCACTGCGCTGCTCCTTCTCCCAGGCTCCCCTGCTTCCCGCGCTGTGTCCCTGTTATCAGAGGCAATGTCTGTACTCACTGCGCTGCTCCTTCTCCCAGGCTCCCCTGCTTCACACTCAGTGTCACTGTTATCAGAGGCAGTGTCTGTACTCACTGCGCTGCTCCTTCTCCCAGTCTCCCCTGCTTCACGCGCTGTGTCACTGTTATCAGAGGCAGTGTCTGTACTCACTGCACTGCTCCTTCTCCCAGGCTCCCCTGCTTCCCGCGCTGTGTCCCTGTTATCAGAGGCAGCGTCTGTACTCACTGCGCTGCTCCTTCTCCCAGGCTCCCCTGCTTCCCGCGCTGTGTCACTGTTATCAGAGGCAGTGTCTGTACTCACTGCGCTGCTCCTTCTCCCAGGCTCCCCTGCTTCCCGCGCTGTGTCACTGTTATCAGAGGCAGTGTCTGTACTCACTGCGCTGCTCCTTCTCCCAGGCTCCCCTGCTTCACGCGCTGTGTCACTGTTATCAGAGGCAGTGTCTGTACTCACTGAGCTGCTCCTTCTCCCAGGCTCCCCTGCTTCACACTCAGTGTCACTGTTATCAGAGGCAGTGTCTGTACTCACTGCGCTGCTCCTTCTCCCAGGCTCCCCTGCTTCCCGCGCTGTGTCACTGTTATCAGAGGCAGTGTCTGTACTCACTGCGCTGCTCCTTCTCCCAGGCTCCCCCGCTTCACACTCAGTGTCACTGTTATCAGAGGCAGTGTCTGTACTCACTGCGCTGCTCCTTCTCCCAGGCTCCCCTGCTTCACACTCAGTGTCACTGTTATCAGAGGCAGTGTCTGTACTCACTGCGCTGCTCCTTCTCCCAGGCTCCCCTGCTTCCCGCGCTGTGTCCCTGTTATCAGAGGCAATGTCTGTACTCACTGCGCTGCTCCTTCTCCCAGGCTCCCCTGCTTCACACTCAGTGTCACTGTTATCAGAGGCAGTGTCTGTACTCACTGCGCTGCTCCTTCTCCCAGGCTCCCCTGCTTTCCGCGCTGTGTCACTGTTATCAAAGGCAGTGTCTGTACTCACTGCGCTGCTCCTTCTCCCAGGCTCCCCTGCTTCCCGCGCTGTGTCACTGTTATCAGAGGCAGTGTCTGTACTCACTGCGCTGCTCCTTCTCCCAGGCTCCCCTGCTTCCCGCGCAGTGTCGCTGTTTTCAGTCCGTGCCTTTACTCGCTGGTCCGCTCCTTCAGCCCTATATCCGCTTTATACATTGCAGCCACGTTTAGTTTGCAGTGTATATAAACGCAGTTTGATGTACCTACAAATACATCATGATAACGGGATATATTCATGCACAGCGACCAATCCCAAAAGGAAATAAACAGCTGTGAAAGAAGAGAGAAACAGAAAAGATACACATTGCATTCAGAAAGCAGGCACTGGGTTATTATAATTGTGAATGGTGAATAAAATGCATTTGGGTTTTTTGCCATTGATCTGAGCGCCCAGAATATCTCTATGTTTTGTTATTCTAGTCCCAGGGGGAGAGCTGCCCCTTTAAGTGTTCAAGGGACAGCAAATACAATCCATATGCCCCCTACTTCCCACTCGCCCCACCCTCCCCCTCTCCAGCTACCCAAAATAATGGCTCGCCCCCCTCCTCTCTATCAGCTGGATTGGGTTACCATAAGCGAAATCAAGAGGAATTCCTGGAACAGCTGAAACGTTACTCTCCCGTGATGTCAGTATGCTCAGAGGAGCGAGCTGGGCGTCTGATAAGTTACAGAGCATTTAATTTGGGGTGACTTCACAGCGGAAATGTGGGAGCGGGTGCTGGAGGGTCACAGGCTGCTGACCTCTGCTTAGGGTGCGTCATTGTGAATGTCAGCGGCGCAGTCTGCGTGGAAGAATCCGTGAAGTATTGTATTGTATGTCTTTATTTATATAGCGCCATTAATGCACATAGCGCGTCACAGTAGTAATACATGTGGTAATCCAATAAATAACAGATAATATAAATAACAGATCATGGGAATAAGTGCTTTAGACATAAACGTAACATTAAGGAAGAAGAGTCCCTGCCCCGAGGAGCTTACAGTCTAATTGGTAAGTGGAAGCGCTTATCCACGGGACACCTTCTGCAGCATAACTTAACGTGTGCTTTCTAGTGCGTGCTTAACCCCTTCACTGACAGAAGGGCTACCCCATCCATGACACAAATGGGTTTGTTGGCTTATAATTTGACAACAAAAACAGGATTTCCTCAAAGCCAAAAATCTGAGACTTTTTGACAACTCTGTGACACTTTGCAGAGCATACGTTGGGAAGATCGGCAGCCCACAGAAACAAAGTGCTTTGAAATAGTTTATAGTCTAAAATACTCCTAAAATGCTCTATCCAAAGCCAAAATCTTGGCCTTTATAACCTTCCCCCATAATCCTTTGCAGAAAAACAAAACGTTCTCTCTCCGCTATAGTGTTAAAATGTTGCTGTTGTTTGAGCATGTATCTGTAATTAGCCCAGCCGGCATCAGCAGAGGAGGTCAGCCTGAGCTGGCAGCGGGGAGGCAGGAATCATTCTTTTGGGCTATTCTCTGGAAATATTATATCATGTTTCCGTCCTGGTTCCTTCACCCAACCCACCCTCTTCATTCCTGGCGGCTTTTACGGGGTTTAGGAGCAGAAAGAGCAATTGCCCCCAGGCACTTATGCAAAGGACCCGAGAGTTCGGTTCAGCTGCGCTGATGAATACGATGGTGCCATGCAACGAAATAATAATAATAATAATAATACATTAAGAGGCTGATTATCCTAAATAGTCAGAGAATGCCATTAATCAGCCCGTGAACCGCAAAATTGGCGCAGAAATTGGGGTCAGAGCTACAAAGAAACAAACTCGCAATTCTTTCAGTGAGACATTTGCACATTTTATTTTCTGTTGAGCCAGTTTCTTGTCAATAAAAACGCCCTATTTCAAGTCAAATTTCGTTTTAAAAAAAAATGGCTTTTATGGGAAATAAAAATGGCGTCCGTGAAGAAGAGTCAGTCAATAGGATCTCAGCAGCTGATTGCAGCCATTTTCTGCACCCAAATTTTCCCAATTTCTCCTGAACTGGAGGACTCGCAGTGGTACTGCTCACGGTCGCACCCCCGCTGCAGGGGGGCTCGGGTTTGACCTTTGCCTTAAAGCCCAAACGATTGAACGTTTTCCACAGCCAGTTACTGGACGCATTTTCTCCCGCGCGCCCGGCTCGGTATAGGACTTGCTGTATGGCACGGCGGGCCCCAGAACGGCATCTTGTCCGTACGTGTGACTGATTGGGCATGCTGCCGGCTGAGGAATGTGGGACATAAAGAGGCGTCTTCTCTGAAAGAGCCGCGCTTCTTCCCAGCTCCGGACGGCTTTCTTCTGAGAACACAGAGGCTGTTTGTGTGCAGCGTCCGTGTTACAACACCGAGCTCCATGGGGTGCTGCAATGCGCATCTCGGACAAGCTCACCCCAACCCCACAGGGTGCAGTTTAGCCTCCGTAAATCAGTAGCCAAGTCTGGAGAAGACCAGCGATAAAATGAAATAGTAATTGCTAGCAAATGGTAACACGGGAGGGAGAGGGAGTCCAGGGTACGATACCTTGTGTTGGGCCAACACGTAGTTATGTTCCAACCTTTCCAACCTCAGGGTCCTTCACTGGGTGTATCTCTGCCTGAGAGGTTGGAAAGCTTGTAACATCAACTACTTACGGGGTGACCAACTCCAGTCATCATGGGCCACCAACAGGCCAGGTTTTAAGGATATCCCTGCTTTAGCACAGGTGGCTCAATCATAATGACTGAGCCACTGATTGAGCCACATGTGCTGAAGCAGGGATATCCTTCAAACCTGGCTTGTTGATGGCCCTTGAGGACTGGAGTTGGCCAGCCCTGCACTACTTGTTGGATCCAATAAAAGGTATCACAGCCGCTCCTCCCTCTCCCTCCTGTGTTGCTACATGGAAGAAAGGACCAGCTGGCCCCCCCCCCCACCCTTCTTTACTAGCAAATATACATTTATAATGACCGCGTGCTGACAATGACAGGAGGAACCTCTCTGTACGTCTGACTGCACATGGCTAGCCGTGTGTATCTGCGAACGTATGATAAATAAGGAGTTATATCCACGTTGCAATAGCATCCAGGTGGGAAACGGAGCACAACCAAAGCAGCAGGTAAAATCCGCATGATCAGGAGGTAACTTCCTTAAAGAGGATCCATTCACACGGATAACTACAGGTGCGCATTTCGCGCTGTTACGCTTTCTGAAGGTGTCACCAAATTCACCTTTTCATGGAAGTTACCCCCTGATCATGCGGATTTCTTTCTCACAAGAATTCTTAAGGGCAGCCATATTAAAGTCCCCCGCAAAAATAATCGTACATAAATATTTTTATGCTTATGGCACTGGTAAAGGACTTCACGTGAGGATGTTAGATGAAATATAAAGGCTGTTTAGTACACGAGAAGTCTCCTTGAACATCTAATTGGGGCTCAGTTAGTTGTTCATTCAGCCGCCCCCTGGTTAACCAGTGAGGTAAATAGCAATGTTTGGAGTAAATAGCAATGTTTGCATGTCTGTCCATTAGAAAGTGTCCAATACAATGTGCTGATTATGTGAGCCGCGTGTGACAGAATGAGGCCCACGACCCACGCTAGAATTCCTTCTACGCTCCTCTTTATGTACTTAACATCTTCACTGCTGAGCAGTCTCTGTGGGAGGAGCAAGTTAGAAGTATGTGTCCTGATGTCTCTGTATAAGGGGGAGGGGGGGGGGTTAAGCGGTATATGCCTCTGATGTCTGTGTAGAAAGGGGTGAGAGAGGTTTGTGTGTCTGAGGCCTCTGTATGAGAGGGTGAGAGGTATGTGTGCCTGAGGCCTCTGTATGAGAGGGTGAGAGGTATATGTTCCTGAGGTCTCTGTAGGAGGGGGTGAGAGGTATGTGTGCCTGAGGCCTCTGTATGAGAGGGTGAGAGGTATGTGTGCCTGAGGCCTCTGTATGAGAGGGTGAGAGGTATGTGTTCCTAAGGTCTCTGTAGGAGGGGGTGAGAGGTATGTGTGCCTGAGGTCTCTGTAGGAGGGGGTGAGAGGTATGTGTGCCTGAGGTCTCTGTAGGAGAGGGTGAGAGGTATGTGTGCCTGAGGTCTCTGTAGGAGGGGGTGAGAGGTATGTGTGCCTGAGGTCTCTGTAGGAGGGGGTGAGAGGTATGTGTGCCTGAGGTCTCTGTAGGAGAGGGTGAGAGGTATGTGTGCCTGAGGTCTCTGTAGGAGAGGGTGAGAGGTATATGTTCCTGAGGTCTCTGTAGGAGGGGGTGAGAGGTATGTGTGCCTGAGGCCTCTGTATGAGAGGGTGAGAGGTATGTGTGCCTGAGGCCTCTGTATGAGAGGGTGAGAGGTATGTGTTCCTGAGGTCTCTGTAGGAGGGGGTGAGAGGTATGTGTGCCTGAGGTCTCTGTAGGAGGGGGTGAGAGGTATGTGTGCCTGAGGTCTCTGTAGGAGAGGGTGAGAGGTATGTGAGCCTGAGGTCTATGTAGGAGGAGGTGAGAGGTATGTGTGCCTGAGGTCTCTGTAGGAGGGGGTGAGAGGTATGTGTGCCTGAGGTCTCTGTAGGAGAGGGTGAGAGGTATGTGTGCCTGAGGTCTCTGTAGGAGAGGGTGAGAGGTATGTGTGCCTGAGGTCTCTGTAGGAGGGTGAGAGGTATGTGTGCCTGAGGTCTCTGTAGGAGGGGGTGAGAGGTATGTGTGCCTGAGGTCTCTGTAGGAGGGGGTATTAGGTATGTGTTCCTGATGTCTCTGTGAGACAGGGTGAGATGTTTCTGTCTCTGATGTCGGTAGCAGGGGGTGAGAGGTATGTGTGCCTGAGGTCTCTATAGGAGGGGGTGAGAGGTATGTGTGCCTGAGGTCTCTGTAGGAGGGGGTATCAGGTATGTGTTCCTGATGTCTATGTGAGACAGGGTGAGATGTTTCTGTCTCTGATGTCGGTAGCAGGGGGTGAGAGGTATGTGTGCCTGAGGTCTCTATAGGAGGGGGTGAGAGGTATGTGTGCCTGAGGTCTCTATAGGAGGGGGTGAGAGGTATGTGTGCCTGATGGTATTTTTTTAAAATAATTCTATTCAGTTTTATTCCCAATGGTTTTTATGGATCTTCCGTGCTCTGCTCTTCTTGTTTTTGTTTTTTATGGATCGCATATTTTCGGAACGCGCTCACCCTGTGTAATGATCTGTAATGCATCCACATGGCCTCTGTATATTAGCTGCCATGTCACTAAGACAGCAATATACAGTCTGCTCTGTTACACCCTGTATTGTACCAGCACCCTCTGTATTTGATAACTGTTTATTGATAATGGGTTTATTTTCAGTGTTACTCATTGAGCACATACAGATTTAATGTGAAAGAAAAGCGACGTCCCGCACTGAGGGGTACAAAGGGTTAATCTATAAATAGTTTTTGCTTGTCTGAAACTCAGCACTGTGCAGCTGTACCTGTCATTAAAAGCTACTCGTGCTTTAATAACATGTCAGGCTGTCTCCCCCACATACACACCCGGCCCCCCACTCTCCCCCACATACACTCCCAGCCCCCCACTCTCCCCCACATACACACCCAGCCCCCCACTCTCCCCCACATACACACCCAGCCCCCCACTCTCCCCCACATACACACCCGGCCCCCCACTCTCCCCACATACACTTCCAGCTCCCACTCTCCCCACATACACCCCCAGCCCCCCACTCTCCCCCACATACACACCCAGCCCCCCACTCTCCCCCACATACACACCCGGCCCCCCACTCACCCCCACATACACTCCCAGCTCCCACTCTCCCCACATACACCCCCAGCCCCCCACTCTCACCCACATACACTCCCAGCCCCCCACTCTCCCCCACATACACTCCCAGCCCCCACTCTCCCCACATACACTCCCAGCCCCCCACTCTCCCCATATACACTCCCAGCTCCCACTCTCCCCCACATACACTCCCAGCCCTCAACTCTCCCCCACATACACTCCCAGCTCCCACTCTCCCCACATACACTCCCAGCCCCCCACTCTTCCCCATATACACTCCCAGCCCCCGACTCTCCCCCACATACACTCCCAGCTCCCACTCTCCCCACATACACTCCCAGCCCCCCACTCTCCCCATATACACTCCCAGCTCCCACTCTCCCCCACATACACTCCCAGCCCTCAACTCTCCCCCACATACACTCCCAGCCCCCCACTCTCCCCCACATACACTCCCAGCTCCCACTTTCCCCCACATACACCCCCAGCCCCCCACTTTCCCCCACATACACCCCCAGCCCCCCACTCTCCCCCACATAAATTCCCAGCCCCCCACTCTCCCCACATACACCCCCAGCCCCCCACTCTCCCCCACATACACTCCCAGCTCCCCACTCTCCCCACATACACTCCCAGCCCCCGCACTCTAGCCCACATACACCCACAGTCCCCACTCTCCCCCACATACACTCCCAGCCCCCCACTCTCCCCACATACACCCCCAGCCCCCACTCTCCCCACATACATACCCAGCCCCCCACTCTCCCCCACATACATCCCAGCTCCCTCTCCCCACATACACCCCCAGCCCCCCACTCTCCCCACATACAACCCCAGCCCACCACTCTCCCCCACATAAATTCCCAGCCCCCCACATACACCCCCAGC
Organism: Ascaphus truei; assembly: GCF_040206685.1. Lineage (NCBI taxonomy): Eukaryota > Metazoa > Chordata > Amphibia > Anura > Ascaphidae > Ascaphus > Ascaphus truei. Next base: position 5,965,585 of record NC_134490.1, on the reverse strand, counting down.
CCCCCACATACACCCCCAGCCCCCCACTCTCCCCACAAACACCCCCAGCCCCCACTCTCCCCACATACACTCCCAGCCCCCACCCTCCCCCACATACACCCCCAGCCCCCCACTCTCCCCCACATACACCCCCAGCCCCCCACTCTCCCCCACATACACCCCCAGCCCCCACTCTCCCCATATACACTCCCAGCCCCCCACTCTCCCCCACATACACTCCCAGACCCCACTCTCCCCATATACACTCCCAGCCCCCCACTCTCCCCCACATACACTCCCAGCCCCCACTCTCCCCATATACACTCCCAGCCCCTCACTCTCCCCACATACACCCCCAGCCCCCACTCTCCCCCACATACACTCCCAGCCCCCACTCTCCCCATATACACTCCCAGCCCCCCACTCTCCGCCACATACACTCCCAGCCCCCCACTCTCCCCCGCATACACCCCCAGCCCCCCACTCTCCCCCACATACACCCCCAGCCCCCCACTCTCCCCCACATACACCCCCAGCCCCCACTCTCCCCATATACACTCCCAGCCCCCCACTCTCCCCCACATACACTCCCAGCCCCCACTCTCCCCATATACACTCCCAGCCCCCCACTCTCCCCCACATACACTCCTAGCCCCCACTCTCCCCATATACACCCCCAGCCCCTCACTCTCCCCACATACACCCCCAGCCCCCACTCTCCCCCACATACACTCCCAGCCCCCACTCTCCCCATATACACTCCCAGCCCCCCACTTTCCGCCACATACACTCCCAGCCCCCACTCTCCCCACATACACCCCCAGCCCCCCACTCTCCCCCACGTACACTCCCAGCACCCACTCTCCCCACATACACTCCCAGCTCCCTCTCTCCCCACATACACTCCCAGCCCCCCACTCTCCCCACATACACTCCCAGCCCCCCACTCTCCCCACATACACTCCCAGCCCCCCACTCTCCCCCACATACACTCCCAGCCCTCCCACTCTCCCCACATACACCCACCAGCCCCCCACTCTCCCCCACATACACTCCCAGCCCCCCACTCTCCCCCACATACACTCCCAGCCCCCCACTCTCCCTACATACACTCCCAGCCCCCCACTCTCCCCACATACACCCTCAGCCCCCCACTCTCCCCCACATACACTCCCAGCTCCCCACTCTCCCCCACATACACTCCCAGTCCCCCACTCTCCCCCACATACACTCCCAACCCCCGCACTCTAGCCCACATACACCCACAGCCCCCACTCTCCCCCACATACACTCCCAGCCCCCCACTCTCCCCACATACACCCCCAGCCCCCACTCTCCCCACATACACTCTCAGCCCCCACTCTCCCCACATACACCCCCAGCCCCCACTCTCCCCACATACACTCTCAGCCCACACTCTCCCCACATACACACCCAGCCCCCCACTCTCCCCCACATACATCCCAGCTCCCTCTCCCCACATACACCCCCAGCCCCCCACTCTCCCCCACATACACTCCCAGCTCCCTCTCTCCCCCACATACACCCCCAGCCCCCCACTCTCCCCCACATACACTCCCAGCCCCCCACCCTCCCCCACATACACCCCCAGCCCCCAAATCTACCCCCACATACAACTGAAGCCCCCCACTCTCCCCACATACACCCCCAGCCCCCCACTCTCCCCCACATACACCCCCAGCCCCCCACTCTCCCCAACATACACCCCCAGCCCCCCACTCTCCCCACATACACCCCCAGACCCCCACTCTCCCCCACATACACTCCCAGCCTCCCACTCTCCCCCACATACACTCCCAGCCCCCCACTCTCCCCCACATACACTCCCAGCTCACACTCTCCCCACATACACCCCCTATCCCCACTCTCCCCCACATACACTCCCAGCCCCCCACTCTCCCCATATACACCCGCAGCCCCCCACTCTCCCCCACATACACTCCCAGCCCCCCACTCTCCCCACATACACCCGCAGCCCCCCACTCTCCCCCACATACACTCCCAGCCCCCCACTCTCCCCCACATACACTCCCAGCCCCCCACTCTCCCCCACATACACCCCCAGCCACCCACTCTCCCCACATACACTCCCAGCCCCCCACTCTCCCCACATACACTCCCAGTCCCCACTCTCCCCCACATACACTCCCAGCCCCCCACTCTGCTCCCAAACACCCACAGACCTTCACTCACCTCCACATACACCCCTAGCCCCTTACTCTCTCCCTCACATACGTCCCCAGGCCCTCAGTATCCCCCACATACACCTCCAGCCCCCCACTCTGCCCCCACATACACCCGCAGCCCCCAAATCTACCCCACATACAACTCAAGCCCCCCACTATCCCCACATACACCCCCAGCCCCCCACTCTCCACCACATACATCCCAGCCTCCCACTCTCCCCCACATACACCCACAGCCCCCCACTCTCCACCACATACACCCCCAGCCCCCAACTCTACCCCCACATACAACTCAAGCCCCCCACTCTCCCCCATATACATCCCAGCCCCCCACTCTCCCCCACATACACCCACAGCCCCCACCCTCCCCGACATACACTCCGAGCCCCCCACTCTCCCCCACAGCTCCCACTCTCCCCACATACACCCCCAGCCCCCCACTCTCCACCACTTACACTCCCAGGTCCCACTCTCCCCACATACACCCCCAGCCCCCCACTCTCCCCCACATACACCCCCAGCCCCCACTCTCCCTCACATACACCCCCAGACCCCCACTCTCCCCACATATACTCCCAGGTCCCACTCTCCCCACATACACCCCCAGCCCCCCACTCTCCCCACATACACTCCCAGTCCCCACTCTCCCCACATACACCCACTCTCCCCCACATACACTCCCAGCCCCCCACTCTCCCCACATACACTCCCAGCCCCCCACTCTCCCCCACATACACTCCCAGCCCCCCACTCTCCCCCACATACACTCCCAGCCCCCCACTCTCCCCACATACACTCCCAGCCCCCCACTCTCCCCACATACACTCCCAGTCCCCACTCTCCCCCACATACACTCCCATCCCCCCACTCTCCCCCACATACACTCCCAGCCCCCCACTCTGCTCCCAAACACCCACAGACCTTCACTCACCTCCACATACACCCCTAGCCCCTTACTCTCTCCCTCACATATGTCCCCAGGCCCTCAGTATCCCCCACATACACCTCCAGCCCCCCACTCTGCCCCCACATACACCCGCAGCCCCCAAATCTACCCCCACATACAACCCAAGCCCCCCACTCTCCCCACATACACCCCCAGCCCCCACTCTCCCCCACATACATCCCAGCCTCCCACTCTCCCCCACATACACCCACAGCCCCCCACTCTCCACCACATACACCCCCAGCCCCCAACTCTACCCCCACATACAACTCAAGCCCCCCACTCTCCCCCACATACATCCCAGCCCCCCACTCTCCCCCACATACACCCACAGCCCCCACTCTCCCTCACATACACTCCCAGCCCCCCACTCTCCCCCACAGCTCCCACTCTCCCCACATACACCCCTAGCCCCTTACTCTCTCCCTCACGTACGTCCCCAGGCCCTCAGTATCTCCCATATACACCTCCAGCCCCCCACTCTGCCCCCACATACACCCCCAGCCCCCAAATCTACCCCCACATACAACTCAAGCCCCCCACTCTCCCCCACATACACCCCCAGCCTCCCACTCTGCCCCCACATACACCCCCACTCTCCCCCACATACATCCCAGCCCCCCACTCTCCCCCACATACACCTCATAGAGTTATCTACCCCCAGAGACCTGAATCAGTAAGAATTGGGAATTCCAGACCAAGGAATATGGGGAGTGGGTATTTGTATCAGTGAGATTCCATTAAAGTCTATGAGAGCCCTGATGCTAAGAATCAGTGAGACGGATTAGTGAGGGGGTACGCCTGTCGCTAGGGCTTCCTGCGGGGTATCAAAGGGAGGAACTGCTTTCTAAAGGAAGGCCTGTAATAATCAGGGTAATAGCCATCCCAGCATGGCTTTCTTCAAAGCCAACTTTCATATAGCATGGATCTTCCACCCCTGGGGGGGCCAGAGGGTCTGGCCACCTCCGTAGCCACGAGCCCCCCGGCACTGAGCCACCTCCGTAGCCACGAGCCCCCCCGGCACTGAGCCACCTCCGTAGCCACGAGCCCCCCGGCACTGAGCCACCTCCGTAGCCACGAGCCCCCCGGCACTGAGCCACCTCCGTAGCCACGAGCCCCCCGGCACTGAGCCACCTCCGTAGCCACAAGCCCCCCGGCACTGAGCCACCTCCGTAGCCACGAGCCCCCCTGCACTGAGTCACCTCCGTAGCCACGAGCCCCCCGGCACTGAGCCACCTCCGTAGCCACGAGCCCCCCCGGCACTGAGGGATCCCATGACTGATCCCACAGATCCGTTCCGGGCGCCGAACCACCCGTGCAGGGGCAAGTGTAGTCCATGATCAGCCCCAGAGAGCGAGCGTGTGGTCATGACGTGCAGCCGTGTGGGCCCCTGGGGTGGCACTTTTCATGACTTATGCTTTACGTCAGGGGTGGGGAACGTCAGGCCCGAGGGCCGTATAAGGCCCTCGAAATCATTTGGTCTGGCCCTGCTAAGGCAACTGCTATAACCGGGGTCGCGCTAATTTTAAAAAAAATGGACGCCGCGCACCCGAACGGGAGGAGGGAGGAGGTGGTGTGAGGCGCCGGCAGCCCTACACGATCCCCAGCAGCCACCGTACTAGCCCCAGCGATCCCCCAGCAGCCACTGTACTCCCCCCGCAGCAGTCCCCGCACTTGCCCCATGCTTCTCCAGCAGTTCCCCCCGCACTTACCCCAGCATCCGCCCTACACGATCCCCCCAGCAGCAGCAACAACTACCAGAGGTAGGGGGGCGGGTTCTGTTTGCCAACATGCCTCCTGTGTGCCTCCCGTGTGCCTGCATGCCTGCTGTGTGCCTGCCTGTCTGTGTCTGTATGGCCCGCGAACGATGTTATAAATATCCAAATGGCCCTTGGCAGAAAACCTGACCTGTTGGTGGCCCTTGAGGACTGGAGTTGGCCACCCATGCTTTACGTCATTAAGGCACTGAAGGGGTTAAAAGACCGGCAAATAGGAAAGCGACACCAGGACAGTGGAGTTGCCAGCCCCCAGTGACTGAAAACCGTGATTTGGGACCCCCCAAATAAAGTAGCGGTGAGTCAGGGAAACTCCGTCTGGGACCCTGAGACGGGAACTCAGCGAGTCTGACTCCGGATCAGTGCGAGTGTCGGAGTGAGTGAGCGCTGAAATGTCCGGGCTTTGTCACTTTCATACTGCTGACCCGGAGTTTGGACTTGTCCAAAGTGCAGGACACGCGGCCAAAACACACACTAGGATGCCATGGCGTATGCACATAGTGCGCGTGCGCTAGCGCTACAGGGAGCGAGCTGCTCCGCAATACAAACAAGTTTGTATTTGAAGTGCGACACCAGGGAGCAGGATGAGGCGGAGCGCGGAAGCTGGCGCGTTCCACTATGCACGCGGTCTTAGACGGGAGGTAAGGCCTCGTCCAGGGTGATGCTGAGTGGGCGCTCCCGCTCGCGCTGGCCGCAATGAAACACATCGCTGCAATGTGTGTGGCCAGTGTGAGCGAGCGCCTGCGCATGCTGCGTGCATAGGCAAGCAAATTTGATTATGCCGCTCGCTGGCGCGTCACGTGAGCGGTTCGCCCAATGAGGGCGCTGTGATGTCCTGGCACGCCCTCCCCCTCCCGCGCGCAACTAGCTGGACATAAATCGCCCGGCCCAGCAGAGTTACCACAAATGACCGCCAGCGCTCGCTCCCTGCCTGGCCGCAGCCTTAGATTTACATTCATCAAGCCCAGTTATACAGAGCGCAGTACTGACCGGAGGCCTCCCGCGTCGGCGTTCTCTGTGAGAGGCGGTGAGGTGGCCCTGTAATGGCATTCTAACACAGGGGGGCTCAACTCCACGTCTCAAGCCCCCCACCCCCCTCCCCCCAACAGGTCAGGTTTTGAGGATATCCCAGCTTCAGCACAGGTCGCTCAATCAGTCCCTGCTTCAGCACATCTGGCTCGATCGACTGAGCCACTAATTGAGCAACCTGTCCTCAAGGGCCACCAACAGGCCAGGTATTAGGAGTATCCGTGCTTCATCCATGCTTCAGCACAGGTGGATCAGTCAACGTCTGAACCACTGATTGAGCCACCTGTGCTGAAGCTGGGATATCCTGGAAACCTGACCTGTTGGGGGAGGGGTGGGGGCGGTTTGAGGACTGGGGTGCTTTGAGGCCCCCCTGCTCTCATGGGCTCACAAGTATGTTCAGTTTCTGCGCTTCTGTGTTCTGTCACGTCTCGCATGTCTCTCGTTATCGGTCCCTTCCCCTCTCTCCTCTTCCTCTATCCACAGGATTTCTTGCGGGGCAGGGAGGGGGTGAGGGGCGGGGTGAGGGGGGGTGAGGGGCGGGGGTGAGGGGGGGTGAGGGGCGGGGGTGAGGGGGGGTGAGGGGCGGGGAGGGGGTCTTTCTACACACAAAAGCTGGAATAAGCAAATCAATCAGCACCCTTACTTATCTCTGCCTGAGGGAGCAAGAGGGAAAATGTAAAAAAATAACAACGTTTAGAAAGCGGCAGTAACATCCTGTGAAGTTTGTGTGTTCTAAAAGCAGCGGTACTGCGCTTGCGCTTCCCAGCGGTTCTGCGCTTCCCAGCGGTATTACTTCGCTTCCCAGCGGTGCTGCGCTTCCCAGCGGTGCTGCGCTTCCCAGCGGTATTACTGCGCTTCCCAGCGGTGCTGCGCTTCCCAGCGGTGCCGCGCTTCCCAGCGGTGCTGCGCTTCCCAGCGGTGCTTCCAGCGGTGCTGCGCTTCCCAGCGCTACTTTGCTTCCCAGCGGTGCTGCGCTTCCCAGCGGTGCTGCGCTTCCCAGCGGTGCTTTACTTCCCAGCGGTGCTTCGCTTCCCAGCGGTTCTGTGCTTCCAGCGGTGCTTCGCTTCCCAGCGGTGCTGCGCTTCCCAGCGGTGCTTTACTTCCCAGCGGTGCTTTACTTCCCAGCGGTGCTTTACTTCCCAGCGGTGCTTCCCAGCGGTTCTGCGCTTCCCAGCGGTGCCGCGCTTCCCAGCGGTGCTTTATTTCCCAGCGCTACTTCGCTTCCCAGCGGTGCCGCGCTTCCCAGCGCTACTTCGCTTCCCAGCGCTACTTCGCTTCCCAGCGCTACTTCGCTTCCCAGCGCTACTTTGCTTCCCAGCGGTACTTCGCTTCCCAGCGCTACTTCGCTTCCCAGCGCTACTTCGCTTCCCAGCGCTACTTTGCTTCCCAGCGCTACTTTGCTTCCCAGCGGTGCTTCGCTTCCAGCGGTGCTGCGCTTCCCAGCGGTGCTGCGCTTCCCAGCGCTACTTCGCTTCCCAGCGGTGCTTCGCTTCCCAGCGGTGCTTTGCTTCCCAGCGGTGCTGCGCTTCCCAGCGCTACTTCGCTTCCCAGCGGTGCTGCGCTTCCCAGCGGTGCTTCTCTTCCCAGCGGTGCTGCGCTTCCCAGCGCTACTTCTCTTCCCAGCGGTGCTGCGCTTCCCAGCGCTACTTCGCTTCCCAGCGGTGCTTTGCTTCCCAGCGGTGCTTTACTTCCCAGCGGTGCTTCGCTTCCCAGCGGTGCTGCGCTTCCCAGCGGTGCTGCGCTTCCCAGCGCTACTTCGCTTCCCAGCGGTGCTTCGCTTCCCAGCGGTGCTTTGCTTCCCAGCGGTGCTGCGCTTCCCAGCGCTACTTCGCTTCCCAGCGGTGCTGCGCTTCCCAGCGGTGCTTCTCTTCCAGCGGTGCTGCGCTTCCCAGCGCTACTTCTCTTCCCAGCGGTGCTGCGCTTCCCAGCGCTACTTCGCTTCCCAGCGGTGCTTTGCTTCCCAGCGGTGCTTCGCTTCCCAGCGGTGCTTCGCTTCCCAGCGGTGCTGCGCTTCCCAGCGGTGCTGCGCTTCCCAGCGGTGCTGCGCTTCCCAGCGCTACTTCTCTTCCCAGCGGTGCTGCGCTTCCCAGCGCTACTTTGCTTCCCAGCGGTGCTTTGCTTCCCAGCGGTGCTTTACTTCCCAGCGGTGCTTCGCTTCCCAGCGGTGCTTCGCTTCCAGCGGTGCTGCGCTTCCCAGCGGTGCTGCGCTTCCCAGCGGTGCTGCGCTTCCCAGCGGTGCTTTACTTCCCAGCGGTGCTTCCCAGCGGTTCTGCGCTTCCCAGCGGTGCCGCGCTTCCCAGCGGTGCTTTATTTCCCAGCGGTGCCGCGCTTCCCAGCGGTGCCGCGCTTCCCAGCGCTACTTCGCTTCCCAGCGCTACTTCGCTTCCCAGCGCTACTTTGCTTCCCAGCGGTGCTGCGCTTCCCAGCGCTACTTCGCTTCCCAGCGCTACTTCGCTTCCCAGCGCTACTTTGCTTCCCAGCGGTGCTTCGCTTCCCAGCGGTGCTGCGCTTCCCAGCGCTACTTCGCTTCCCAGCGGTGCTGCGCTTCCCAGCGGTGCTGCGCTTCCCAGCGGTGCTTCTCTTCCCAGCGGTGCTTCGCTTCCCAGCGGTGCTGCGCTTCCCAGCGCTATTTCGCTTCCCAGCGGTGCTGCGCTTCCCAGCGGTGCTGCGCTTCCCAGCGGTGCTGCGCTTCCCAGCGCTATTTCGCTTCCCAGCGGTTCTGCGCTTCCCAGCGCTATTTCGCTTCCCAGCGGTGCTGCACTTCCCAGCGGTGCTTCGCTTCCCAGCGGTGCTGCGCTTCCCAGCGCTACTTCGCTTCCCAGCGGTGCTGCGCTTCCCAGCGGTGCTGCACTTCCCAGCGGTGCTGCGCTTCCCAGCGCTACTTCGCTTCCCAGTGGTGCAGCGCTTCCCGGGGGTGCCGTGCTGCGGTTCCCAGGGGTTTCGTGGTTCCCGGGGGTGTCGCGCTTCCCGGGGGTGCCGCGCTGCGGTTCCCGGGGGTGTCGTGGTTCCCGGGGGTGTCGCGCTTCCCGGGGGTGCCGCGCTTCCCGGGGGTGCCGCGCTGCGGTTCCCGGGGGTGTCGTGGTTCCCGGGGGTGTCGCGCTTCCCGGGTGTGTCGCGGTTCCCGGGGGTGCCGCGCTTCCCGGGGTGCCGCGCTTCCCGGGGTGCCGCGCTTCCCAGCGGTGCCGCGCTTCCCAGCGGTGCTTACTGGAGTTGAGTCCCCCCGATTTCATGTGTGGCTGAAAGATATTGAGGTTCAGTAATGAGCTCATTGCACTTTCTGTGCATCAGAAAAAGGTTAAAATTCCCTGGCAAAAAATGAATTTGTTTGCCAAAATGTGTCTGGGAGCTGGGGTCGCCAGGAGCCTTCTCCCAAAATACTACTCACAATAGTGAAAGGTGTGACGCACTCGAGACAGACACACAGAAGAACACACACACACAACCTTCTAACCTCTCTCTGTTCTATGCTGTTTCCTCCTCTCCTTGGCCTTACCGCCAGGCTTCTGACATTGGCTGCATTAGGCCGCGCTTACAGTGCCAGCGACGCGACGGTCAGGCTACGGTCGCTGGAAAGATCAAATAGAGATGACTTCCAGCGATCGCGACCACCGTGTCGCGCTTACAATAAGCGTACGCGACGGCGGCAATGCATTTGTTTTGCTGCGGCGTCGCTGTCGCCGGCGCTATAAGCGCAGCCTTACCTAGCCGCAGCCAATCAGGATGGAGGAAGCTGTCCAGCCCCCCTAGCAACAACACCGCTCTCTCCCTGCTTGGGGAAATCCCGTGGCCCCCCATGACGGTCAGGTCACTATATCCAGAGAGGTAATACCGGTATACACACACACACATGTTCAGTACTTCCTCTCATTTGTTACTGGACCGTATCCAAATACAGGACAGCCCAGTAACGGAAAACGCGCCATTTTTTTTTTTCTATTTGAAAATCTCGCCGCGCGGCTGGCGAGAACCTACATCTCGCCAGTTGTAAAAATATCCGAATTCAGAAAGGCGCGATCGCCATCTAGCGGCTGATCGCGCCATTAAAATGGAGAAAAATTCAACAATTAGCTCCGCCAACAAAAGTTGGCAAGAAGCTGGAGCTCGGCGGCCAGAGGGAGAAGAAAAGAAACCGCGCTTTTTTTAAAACATGTTTCACCAGCGCGCATCTCGCCACTTGAAACTCTACATATGCAGACATGATTTTAAATGCAGTTTTAAGACCTTTCTGCATATGGAGATAAAATCACGCCAAAAAAGGTACTATTTATTAACATCTCCAATTAATTCCACCGCTGCTCTCTGCATAGGCCCCTAGGTCTTTACAGGGTCAGCTTTATCTTTAGATATTAAAAAAGGATATCAGATAGAGGACAGCGCAGCAGCAGGAAGCAGAGACTGAGTCTAAACATGTACAGCGTCTGTTTTATCCGAGACAGGAATATTCTGCGTCCTCCTGTCTCTCGCTGGTCTCGGGAACGCCTAGAAACTTTCTCCGGGGTCTGTGGGGAGGATTACATTTCCTGTACAGCACTGATATCCTCCGGGAGCAGCACCAAGAAGAAAAAACGCAGGAGGTATGCAGAAAAAGACCCAGCGTTTGCTGGACTATACCATGTGCTATGGCAGGGGTGCGGAAACTTTTCTGTGCCCCCCCTCCCTTCTCGCGCTCCTTCCCCCCCCCCCCCCCCCCCCGTGTCTCCGACGTCAAATTATGCCACTGCAATCATTGCCATGGCAATGCGAGGTCACGTGACCCCACAACGTCATTTGACATCGCCCAATGCCGTCGAAGACCAGGCAAGACAGAGGCCTTGCGCGGACCCCCGGCATTTCATTGAAATGCTTTGGGAAAGAGCGCGTGTCCTTTGTAATTAGCGCTTCCCCCCCCCCCCCCAACAAAATCTGTGCTATGGATAGGCAGGTTCACAAGTTTGAAATGCGCACTTCCAGCGGTTGGAGAATTTTTGAATACGCGTAAAATACGCGCCGAATCATCTGTTTTATTTTTTTTGTAATATACTGGGCCACGAAAAGCTCCCGAACGTTTGCAAAAAGGTTCAATTTTCCCGAAAGTTGCCCTAAATTGCAAAAAGTATCCTGCTTATTTTGAGGGTTTCCCCCCACATATTATTTGACATAACCAGCAGGGTCCTGGCAAAACCAAAACACAGTTACATACAGCTGGCGGCAACACGGCATACACTGTACCGATCTCTGGCTACACACATGTAGCACGGCTTAACGGCTTCGATGCCACAGACACTCGCGGTCATGCTCCGTGGCTGATAATTAACACCTCATACATAAAGCTTGGCCCCCTGCAGCCGCACTTACCAGAACGCCCTCCTACTGTCTCTGTACGTTCTCCCTACCAACAAATTAGATTGTAAGCTCTTCAGGGCAGGGACTCCTTTTCCTAAATGTTACTTTTATGTCTGAAGCACTTCTCCCCTTTATGTGTTATTTATATTATTTACTAGCTGAGAGCCCCGGCGTTGCCCGGGATGTTTGTGGTGTGGGGGTGGCATTTGGGTGGGGAGTGGTCCACGCGGCCCATGGCGGTGTGCGGTGGTACTGCTGCTGTGGCTGTACTGATGGTGATTGTATCGGTGTGCTGATTTGGGAGGGTTTGTTGCTGATGTGGGGGTGCGGATGTGGGTGTGCCGATGGGGAGGTGCGAAGGTGCCAATGTGTGGGTGCTGATGGTGTTGATGGGGGCTGGGAATGGTGGGGAGCCGAGAATGCCAGTGTGCTGGGGGGGGGGGGGGCATGGGATACCGGTGTGCTGATGTGGTGGTGCTGGGGATAGTGTGTGTGTGTGTATATATACACACGTGTGTGTGTATACATGTGTGTATACATGTTTGTGTGTGTGTGTGTATACATGTTTGTTTGTATACATTGTGTATGTGTACGTGTGTGTGTATACATGTGTGTGTGTGTATGTGTACGTGTGTATGTATGTGTACGTGTCTGTGTATACATGTGTGTGTGTGTATGTGTGTGTGTATGTGTACGTGTCTGTGTGTACATGTTTGTGTGTGTATACACGTATGTGTATACACGTGTGTGTGTATACACGTGTGTGTATACACGTGTGTGTGTACATGTGTGTGTGTGTGTGTGTACATGTGTGTGTGTGTAAATGTGTGTGTATACATGTGTGTGTGTATACATGTGTGATGTGTGTGTGTATACATGTGTGTGTGTGTATACATGTGTGTGTGTATACATGTGTGTGTATATACATGTGTGTGTATATACATGTGTGTGTATACATGATGTGTATGTATACGTGTGTGTGTGTGTCTACGTGCACGTGTGCGTGTCTACGTGCACGTGTGCGTGTCTACGTGCGCGTGTCTACGTGCGCGTGTGCGTGTCTACGTGCGCGTGTCTACGTGCGCGTGTGCTTGTCTACGTGCGCGTGTGCGTGTCTACGTGCGCGTGTGCGTGTCTACGTGCGCGTGTGCGTGTGTACGTGCGCGGACGCGTGTCTACGTGCGCGTGTCTACGTGCGTGTGCGTGTCTACGTGCGTGTCTACGTGCGTGTGCGTGTCTACGTGCGTGTGCGTGTCTACGTGCGTGTGCGTGTATATGTGCGTCAACGTGTGCCTGTGTGTATACGTGTGTATACGTGTGTATGTATACTTGTGTGTACACGTGTGTGTGTCTACGTGTGTGTGTGTGTGTGTATACGTGTGCCTACGTACGTGTGTGTATACGTGTGTGTGTATGTGTCTACGTGTGTACGTGTCTACGTGTGTCTGCGTGTCTACGTGTGTACGTGTGTCTGCGTGTCTACGTGTGTCTGCGTGTCTACGTGTGTCTGCGTGTCTACGTGTGTCTGCGTGTCTACGTGTGTCTGCGTGTCTACGTGTGTCTGCGTGTCTGCGTGTCTACGTGTGTCTGCGTGTGTGTGCGTGTCTACGTGTGTCTGCGTGTCTACGTGTGCCTGCGTGTTTACGTGTGCCTGCGTGTCTACGTGTGTATGTATACGTGTGTGTGTGTGTGTGTATGTGTGTACGTGTGTACGTGTGTGTGTGTGTGTGTGTGTGTACACGTGTGTGTGTACACGTGTGTGTGTCTACGCGTGTGTGTCTACGTGTGTGTGTATACATGTGCCTACGTGTGTGTGTATATACGTGTGTGTGTACGTGTGTATACGTGTGT
>NC_134490.1:5892395-5952276 GCF_040206685.1 Ascaphus truei | reverse complement strand
CACCAAGACACACAACATTCAAACACACACACACACCACACAACAACCAGAAAAATACCATAAATACTGTCACACTTAAGCCTTTTACAACCCTTTCACAGACCACCGCCGGATGCCTTGAACACCTCTACACCTCAACGCTCTTCCATCCAAGTCTCCGTTGACACAAGAACATCAGGAAGTATAGTAAACACACACACTGCAACACTTCACTAACATCACACACCACACCTACCCCAACACACACACACAATATACTTTCAACAACACAACACAATTTACACACACAACACCTCTACACCACCTACAATACCGCACTTCTCTTTTAAAAATACTATTTTACTACATATTACATAACATTCACATAACATTACAAGTTTACAATACAACATTTACACATACTTATTCACGGTTCACATCCCGGGCAACGCCGGGTCTCTCAGCTAGTATTTAATACAAACAGACCATGGCATGTATTATTGTGCTGCTGCTGCTGCTGCTATAAAGGGCTTTGGGAGGGTGAGATGCTGCACGTTGTACATATTCCTTGGTTCATAGTCCTGAGCGAGTCCTGATCCCGCAAACACAGCTTAACTGAAACGCTGTATATACCAGGGGTGGTCAACTCCAGTCCCCAAGGGCCACCAACAGGACAGGTATTCAGGCTATCCCGGCATCAGCACAGGTGGCTCAGTCAGCAGGATATCCTGAAGACCTTTAGTTGGCCCTTGGGGACCGGAGTTAACCACCCCGGGTATATACCATTCAGATGGGTCTCAACTTAAATGTAGGTTAAACTATATAAAGTTTGTTTCTAGTTTATGTATCTTTGCTAATGTTTTTTTTTTTTTTTTTTTTAATGTTATGCCTTTTTGATGATTTAATGTTAGATGACAGTTAGCTGGACTATCCGTGAGGCCAAGTTAAAGTATAAACGCAGAGTTTAACATTAATTTCTCTAGTTTACTGGGTGGCACAATAACTATATTATGTCCTGATTATAACACTGCCTGTGAGTAACACGTGTTATATACATTGTGGCTACAGAAATGTAGGCTCCTATACAATATGGGGTGCAGCATTATTTCCCTTGTTAAGTGGGATTTAAGCATTGAAATTGAAATTAATGAAGCATGGGAAGATGGATTCACAGGATATTGAATAACAGCCTTGGGTGGTTATTAATTACTGCGATAGTGCTGATCGGGTCACTACACCCCATTATCCTAAGGAAACTCGCACTGGCCTCAATGTGATTTTCTGTGTGATGGTCCCTGACCCATGTCACACCCAGTCCAACTTTGTACTGATCGGGTCTGGATCGTGTAAACCATAGTTTAGAGATAAAAGTCCCAGTAAAATGCGTATTTATGTCACACAAAAAAATTGCTGATAAATTGAGGAAGAGTAAATAACAATCCCACTTCTGGCACAGTTACACGTCTCAGACAGGTCTGCAACCCTGCCCTTCCCCATTATCTCTTGGTATACAATGCTTCCACTGCAGCCAGGGATTCGGGTAATGACATGCAAATGAGCACGGTGTTCTCATTTGCATGTCATTACCCAGAATCCCTGGCTGCTCTTTGCTGGTCTTGGTGTACTTCTTACCTATTTTAACACGGACCCCCTATAAGGTTATGCCTGCCAGCTTTTTCTGCACAGCCTGGGTTAAGAATACCTGGAAGAAAAGGGTAACTGCACAGCTTGTCCACTAGGTGGCACCCTGACATAGTGCTTCCTCATGTAGGACAATACCATTCTATTCCCTGTTACTTTGTTGCCACAGATATGAAGTTTGTACTTTCAGTTTATCACATGTGGTGAGTTTAACAAGACAGCTGGAGAAATAAGGCTGCAGTGAGTGGGGAGTTATAGGAGTTATCTGCAGCAATGTGTTAACACCTGTGACTGGGAAGACATTTAGGGGCCTATGCAGAGAGCAGCGCTAGAATAAATTTGAGAGTTTAAGAAAAAGTAGCTTTAATGGAGAGTTTTTTTCTCCATATGCAGAAATGGGCGAAATTCGCAATTTGTGGCATGAATGCGTGTGGCAAGTTTAAAAGGGAGAGATGCGCGCTGCAGAAAAGTGAGAGAAAAAAATCGCGCATTTTTTTTTTTTTCCCTATGGCCGGCGAGCTCCAGCTTCTTGCCAACTTTTTTTGGCGGAGGTAATTGTAGAAAATCGCGCCATTTTATTGGCGCGAACAGCCGCTAGATGGCAATCGCGCCTTTCTGAATTCGGATATTTTTAACACTGGCGAGATGTAGGTTCTCGCCAGCCGCGCGGCGAGATTCAGAAATAGAAAAAAAATGGCGCGTTTTTCATACCTCGCCATTTTCTGCTGTTTTTCTGTGCGAATTTCTCAAAAAAATGGCGAGATTTACTTTAGCGCTGCTCTCTGCATGAGGCCCTTAGTGGCAGGAGAATTAAAGGTTCAGTCCCACTGGCTTTTGGGCCAACATTTCAATCCGCCTGGCATTCTGAAACATGGAAAACAGGGAATTTAAGTCGTTTTCAAAGTGACTTAAAAATGAGTGGTACTGTGTCGGATTGAAAAATATCTACATGTATTAAAGCAAAGGGACCGTGGACTATTTTAGTGACTTTTAAATAAAATATGTGCTGTAAAATAAATGATTAGCTTTTTTTTTTTTAAATATATATTAAAAAATATTTTTTTTATGAAAAGGCGTGTCTGAATTTCTACTGCAATGTTGTTGACTGAGCCATCTGTGCTGAAGCAGGGACATCCTGCAAACCTGACCCGTTGGTGTCCCTTGAGGCATGGAGTTGGCCTCTCCTGTGTCCTATTATATTGAGTGCGGCGAGTTCTTCCTCTTCGGTGACACCCTGACAGACACGCGTCAGCGTGCCGCGCTGTTTCATTACTGCGGGTGTCGGTGAGATCTATTTATGAAAGTCTCCCGGCTAGAAAACGTGGCCCAAAAAATGTCAAACTCGAAACCACAGCGTTTGTTAAATCTGGTGGCATTTTTCAGCGCAGCTTCAGCCCAAGTTTAGCAGCTGGAAGACTTTAGTAAATAAAGTGCTGCAATAACTCTGCTTACAATTGCACTACCTTTGCCTTTTATACATAAACCTACAGACCAGGAGCGGCCAACTCCAGTCCTCAAGGGCCACCAACAGGCCAGGTATTAGGGATATCTCTGCTTCGCACAGGTGGCTCAGTCAACGACTAAACCACTGATTGACCCACCTGTGCTGAAGCAGAGATATCCTGAAAACCTGACCTGTTGGTGACCCTTGAGCACCCTTGCCGTAGAGTTTGCCATGCCCCATATAGGAGGCGTTGTAGGAAACCGCTGCTTGTTTTGCAGAAACTCGTCACCTGTTCTTTTCCGTATTTCACCCCCTTGTCCGACCATGAATCTGCAGAATAATCTGTAATCTGCGAGACGCGTCTCTCCCACTAGGAATTTTCTGAACTCTGCAAACTGATCTGAGAATAATTAGGGAACGAGAGATTCGCTTCCTACATAGCACAGCTCCTCCAGCCCCCGGGGCAGACAGCCAAGAGTTTTAGATACCATAGCCTCTTCGTAGGCTACACTTTGATTTCCCCAGGGTCATTACATACTACTGAGGCTGGATTCCTATAGAGAAGAACAAGACGTTTCAGAGCAATTATTTACTGTCCGACTTCTCCCACGCAGGATTTGCTGCGCGGCGTTCGTAACCATATCGCGGTCTGTGTATGTCAGCGCCCCGCCTGTCTGCAGTGCGGGCGCGCTGACTCTGGGAGCGGGGCCTTAGCCTTAGGAGGATAAGGAAACGCCTTTTTGGGAAGCAGAAAGAGGGAAAACGTCTGGCTATCTTATCTTTCTTTAACTGGTTTATTTGCACATTTCCTAAGCCCTGCGTCGCAAAGCCTTCCGGCAGCAAAAGTGGGAAGGCGCTATTACCCTCATGTATAGGAGCTGCAATAAAGTGAAAGCACTCCGCCATATAACATCCTTTGTGATTCCTAGTGGGACTGTCAGCTGCATTGTGTAAGTGCAGCAATAAATCTCACATGATAAGCAGGACACTGCAGCTGTTGTCGGGAGGATTGGACATAACTAACGCAAAGTTGACATCACACTGAATGGGTTAAAAAAGGAGCTTCGTGTAAATACCACGCGTGACTGCTACCCTTCGCCCTGGCGAATTCATTTAAATCACCTTACAGAAAGTGTAAGGTGAAATGATGCGTTTCTAGCAGTGTTTACCCCTCCCCCTCACATGAAACCCCATTATAAACTGTGTGTTCCCTAAGCCTTCCCAAGCAAAAGGAAGGCAGTCTGCAGCAGCAGAGTGAGTAAGGGAGCACGTTTGCAGAACCCTGTGAATGTCATTTCTCTGGTCACCCCAAAAACGGGTTATATATTGGTAACGAATATTTAGCATTCTGCTTTTTATATTTTTTATTGCTGAAGGACTCAGAATGTGCGATGCAATGTCAGCTCATTACTTCAGAAAGCTACCATTTATTACAACCCCACAAAATGAAAAACCTCAGGTATATAATTCCCCCTGAAACAAATTTCAACGTATAAATAAATATTTTATTTCTTTAACTGCCTCGCTGCAGTAGGAGCCAATGAACACAGGAGCTGTAATGTACTATGTATGTGTATATACTTACCAATTAGATTGTAAGCTCTTCGGAGCAGGGACTCCTTTTCCTTCATGTCACTTTTATGTCTGAAGCGCTTCTTCCCATTGTGTGTTGTTTGTATTTTTTGTTATTTATATGATTGTCACGTGTATTACTGCTGTGAAGCACTGTGTACATTAATGGTGTTATATAAATAAAGATATATATACTGTATATATGTATACATACATACATACATGTGCACACGTACACACACATTTGGGATTTCAGGACATACCTATAGATAAAAGATGCTCAGTTTGTGTTTTCTTACATAGTAGAGGAGGTTGAATAAAGAAATATGTCCATCAAGTTCAACCTGTGCTACATTTAGTCGACTGAGATACTTATCCTATATTTGTATCTATATTGATCCAAAGGAGGACCTCGCCCCCCCCCCCCCAAAAAAAAACCAACAACTGTGAAACAATAACCAATTATCTCATAAGGTAAAAGAAATATAACCCGGGTGTGAATTCCTCCTGGGTTTGTCCCAGGACTGACAGTTAACCTAAGCACTGGAATGGATTTCGAGAGCAGCTGTGCTGGGTAAACAAAGCCTTTATTTGCGCTTCCCGCTGTCGGCTGGACATGCAGCGGCAGGTGTAGCAGTCACTACAAGTGCTGCTTTGTTGCTTATCAGCCTGCAGTGCTAGAACCAAGTAGTGGTGCTGTGTGGCGGTTTGCCATATTGTCTCGGATCCTCTTGCGGGAGAAACGGAGGATATTTGTGAGGCTTTGAATCCATTTCACTAAAGTTTTCTTGCGGGGTCTGATTTCCCCGAATGACAAAAATAACAAATCCTACAAATTGCACAAACGTAAAAAAAAAAATGACGTTTGCAAATTTAAGGTTGAAATGTAATCATCGAGTATTATCCTAAATATGAAAGGATAACAGTAAACTGGAAAACGGCCTGACTACACGCGCAAAGTGGCTATCATCTCCCGTCACATGCTACGTTTCCACGTATGTACGCAGAGGAGGAGCGCGGGGCGAAACAATCCTGCCATTTCCAGCTGTATTTGTGAATCACATAGAGAGAGATCAGAGCGGATATGCCGGGAGGCGCAGATGAGTGGAGATCCTCGGTAAGAAGGAGAACTTAACTTAGGCTGCGCTTATAGTGCCGGCGACGGTGACGTCACGCTGTGGTCGCTGACAAAATCAAATTGACTTCCAGTGACCGCGACCAAGCCGTCGCGCCACTTCCACTATAAGAACACGTGACGGCGGCAATACATTTGTTTTGCCGCGACGTCGCCGGCACTATAAGCGCGGCCTTAGTTGGTGATTCAAAACTTAATTTGGAAGCCAGGAGAGGGATTTAAGGAGGAGATGAGCAGAAACTGTTTTGGGAAAAAGTGAAATGAATCTGGCAGCAGAATTCTGCATCAATTTGTGTAAAAAAAAAAAAAAACTAAAAAGTAATAATCTTAGGAAGCAAAGCATGGCTGGCTTATCTGGCAGTGAAGATGTTAAGTCAACTATAATACAATCACCAGAACACACTTGCACCCCATGTATCCATCATATGCTTGCACACAAGCTCATGTGGTCTGTGGATTTGCGTTCAGGCTCAGCTCACGTGGTCTGTGGATTTGCGTTCAGCTCACGTGGTCTGTGTTAGGAGGGGGAGACATGTGCGATCTCTGCTTTCCAGGGCAATGAGTGGAAAGTTCCTTCCAGTGAGCCATCGCCCCCCCCCCCCCCCCTCCCCAAACACACTTGGGCGTGAGGAACAAACAGCTGTTAGCGTTTAGGGCGAACTTAACCCTATCGCCCTGTGGGATGCTGTTATGGTGAAATTCCAACGTGGAATGTAATGGCTTCTCTATTGGCATTCATTCTGAGTTCATACCGTACTGCCAGTGTGCACAGCACTCCACTACGTATTACTGAGGCCCGTCTGTAGGCCAGATACAAAACAACTTCAAAAGCAGAAATACCTATAGAATACCTATAGAACAGGGGGTTGGCCAACACCAGTCCTCAAGGGCCACCCACAGGTTTTCAGGATAAAGACTGAGCCACCGAATGAGCCACCCGTGCTGAAGCAGAGATATCCTCAAAACCTAATCTGTTTGTGGAACTTGAGGTCTGGAGTCGAAGACTGAGCCACCTGTGCTAAAACAGGGATATCCTGAAAACCTGACCTGTTGGTGACCCTTGAGGACTGGAGTGACTGAGCCACTGATTGAGCCACCTGTGCTGAAGCAGGGATTACCGGAAAACCTGACCTGTTGGTGGACTTTGGGGACTTGAGTTGGCCACCCTTGCTATAGAAACACCTTAGAACTATTTTTGTTAGCGTTCCGGCTCTTTCTTGGGGGGGGGGGGGGGTTGCAGCTCTGTTTCTTAAGGATTAACAAGAAGCTCGGCATAGTAATACTGGAATCATTAGCACCGGGGCTGGAATATTAATGGTGAGGGAACCCGTGGAAGCACGTCGGCCAGTGGCAGCTCTGCCGTTCCGGTCCCGGGGCGGACATGAAGATTCTGACGTGGAGAAGTGCCAGGGTGTTGACGGAGTAGGAGCCAGAGGAAGACTGATGTGACGTGTAGGAGAGGACTTCGGCTATCAGCAAAAGGAAACATATTCAGCAGCAGAAAAACCCGACGTTTTGGCTGTGACACGCAGGCTTCCTCAGGGGTGCGGTTATCTAAAATAATCTATACTTGTGAAAGAAAATCAAGTGTCTTTAACATGAGTGAAACGGAGACACTATGGTCCAGGGGTGGCCAACTCCAGGCCTCGGGGGCCACCAACAGGTCAGGTTTTCAGCTAACGTGCACAACGAGTCCATGTCCCATAGAGCTTACTATCTAATTTTGGTTCGTGAGGCACAGGGAGACTGAGTGAGACTGGGATTCGCACACTCACTCACAGGCACACTGCACCAGACGTGCAAAATCTTCACCTCCAAATACAGTCGGTTATATTACACGCGGAGAGAGACCTGAGAACTCACCTGCGATACCTTGCAGGCGCACTTACCAAAACACCCTCCTTCTGTCTCTAAGTTCTCCCCACTTACCACTTAGATTGTAAGCTCTTCGGGGCAGGGACTCCTTTCCCTATTGTTTTATGTCTGAAGCGCTTGTTCCCATGGTGTATTATAATATTACGTCTCGTGTACTGTAATGTGCTCTGTACCTGGCTGGTCCTATAGAAATGAAGATATACATACCTGGGGAAAAAACATATTCAAATGGTTGAAATTACATTTTTCCCCAGGTGTGTGCACAGGTATCTCTCCACGTGCAGTATGTGACTGTATTTGGAGATATACAAGTAGATACAAAGCCCCGCCCCCCCCCCCCCCCCCCTGTGCCGCTGGCAGTGAAGGTGTTAGGAGTGAATATCTGTATGGCAGTTACCGGAAGGGTAAGTAGCAGATTTCATATAAAGAGCCTTTGAGAGCAGCGAGCGCAGGGGTCAGTGTCCCGGCCACTCACCTTGCCAAGAGGAGGCTTATATTTTGGGAATATTCCCTTAGGCTTCGGTACCTGAGGTCGTCCTAACAGAGCGGCACGGAAATGCAGAACTGACTGCTGGGCACAGTACAAGCGCAGACTGAATCCCATTCAACCTGGGAGAACAAGGGTCACTCGTTGTACTAACTAAGCTGCAAATGCATTTTGCGATGCTGCTCTTTAAAAGACCGGACTTTCGAAAAAGGACGAAGCGTTGCACACCTAGAAGCAGCTGGTGTACAGCACACAAAATAACACTCCACTGCTTACGTAACAGACACGATTGACACATACAATGCTCTGGCTGCCGCAGTACCTCACCCCAACATAGCATTCGGATCGCAAGCTCTTGGAATCAGTTGGACCTTTCTGTGTATAGGTTTGTATCTGTATCACCTTGTATTGGGGCATCTTTCTGTGAGGTAATGCGAGACATGCAAAACTATTTCTGCACATTCACAAACGAGTACACTTTGGTCATTTGTGACTCCCGAAAATATGATAGAAACAAATTTGCCAGGCACCAAATTCTCCTGAAAGGTTGCATCATGTTGCAGGGTGGGTTTTTTTTGAGTCTGTGGTGAAAATGTGTTTTTTTTTTTTTTTTTAGTTACTGACGAGATTAGAAAAATGCGCAAAAGTTTCTTAACATTTTGCTCAATCTTTTCACCCTATGAATTTCTCCTATATCTGCACTGTAACTGTGCTTGTCGCCTGTAAAGTCGGACTTGTGGTGGGTTTGTGAGCGACTCTCGCACACTCTGCTCACACTCATTTCCACACTTGCTTTAACAGTAAAAAGTTTATTCTCAGCTAACAACAAAAAAATGAGAAGCCCAAAGCTACATCTAATATGACAAAATACACAGTGAAATACATATATATATATATCTCTTGAAAAAGGGTCATTTAGTTAACCCTTTGGCCAAAGCGTTATAAGCCTGCGAGCCACATCAAAGCATGACCTGATATTGCAAGTCCTGTGTGTTTATTCTCAGCTAACATAATGAAAAGATATGATGCCTGTGAAACAGCTTGTGTAACATGTCCGTACTGTTATTCTTTGGTTGAAGTACAATGGTTTTTTAAGTGCTGTTATATATCATTTACATTGCAATACTTTTCCGGCTGTCCTAACCTTACATTATTTCTCTTCTGGCCCCATTGGGAAGCGGTAACCCTGCTGCTGTTGTGAAGCTTTGCTCTTCAGGTCATTAGCTCTGCACACAAATACACAAACACTGCAGCTTCAGCCGGTGACAGCAGCTTGTGCTCTGACGTGTTCATGTGTCACTCGCAAAGTGTGCAGGATATCCACTCTGATCAGCATCCTGACAGCCATGCACACACGCGCACACACACGCACACACGCGCACACGCGCACACACGCACACACACTCTCTCGATATGTTAAGTGTCATAGAACTGCGATATATGTTGGTACCTTCAAAATAATACAATGTATAACACACACACACTTCTGGATAGAAGAAACAGCTCTGGTATGTGTGTGCATCTATCTATCTTTATGTATGTATCAGTGTGTGTATGTATGTATGTATGTATATATGTATATATAATATATATACACACACATATATATATACACACACACACTTACATATAGATGCACAATATATGGATAAAGATCCTGTTGGTATAATACATTCTTCATCACAAGTCCCTGTGAGTGTGCGCTCTTCACTTTATGCGCTTATACCAACATCTGCAGCTGCACCCAGGAACTGCTCGCCAACCTGTATATGTATGTATGTATGTATGTATGTGTGTATATATATATATATATATATATATATATATATATATATATATACAGTGTTCGACAAACCTATACATTTGCTCGCCCCGGGCGAGTGGATTTAACCCCCGGGCGAGTAAATATTGGCCCAAGCAGCACACGTTTGGTACTAGGTGGCGAGTAGATTTTTTTGTGTGGCGAGTAGATTTTTTGGTGATTTGTCAACCACTGTATATATATATATATATATATACTGTATATATACATATACAGGTTGGCGAGCAGTTCCTGGGTGCAGCTGCAGATGTTGGTATAAGCGCATAAAGTGAAGAGCGCGCACTCACAGGGACTTGTGATGAAGAATGTATTATACCAACAGGATCTTTATGCATATATATTTGTGTGTATATATTGTGCATCTATATGTAAGTGTGCGTATATATTATATATACATACACACACAGATACATATATGTATATATAAATAAAACAGAAATAGCCGTGTTAGTCCAGTTGCAATAGTGCAGAATAAATGAGTTCTTCAGTATTATGCAGAATAAATGAGTTCTTTAGTATTATATTATATATATTATATATATATATTTATTACGTGCACACACACATATACGCGCACGCACACACACGCGAAACAAGTGGTGAGAACCCAGAAGGCAGTGCGACCAGTTTGTTTTGTAAAGTTTTAATTCATTGTTAAAATACTACAGCACTACACAGAAGGCAAAGCATTTAAGGCACAAGTCGGAATGCCAATATGGGAACAGACCCCCCCCCAGATGCCCCAGTCTGTGCTGTGGCCACAGGGACTCAGGGTCCGCCCATCCTTTTTAGCTCTACATATGGTTACCCAGTAACAGTTTCATCCAATCTATACATCCAAAAAAACAACATAACCACAAGGTCCGCATAAACAAACATGAGAAAGGGGCCTAATATCTATAGGCCACACGTTAAGATAATACAGAATAAAATGAACAGGCTTAATTTATTGCTTGCATATTATGTTACAAATAACAGAAAAGAACAATAAAGAATATGCTACAAGATGCACAGACAGAGGGGTTTCATCTTTATTTAGTACTGCACAGCGCCAAACACCGGAAAATGAATCCCTGCTCCAGAGAGCTTACACTCTAATCTTGGCATCCTGTAAACAAGGAGATGAAGTTCCTTTCCCTCTGTGTGTATGATCATGAATATGAACGCAGGCACTTTGGATTCCTATCCTGAAGAGCTTACAGTCTATTTTACGGTACCTGAGGCACAGAGGGAAAATGCAACTTGGAGCTACTTCTGGCTCTGAATAAAGGCTTCCCACTTCAAAGACAGGTGATATAATGTTGATTTTACCATAATCAGCATTTAGAGTAAGGTGTCTCTTCAGTAAGGCATTTGTATGTACCCAGCGCATGACATAGGGTGCGATGCTGCTGCTATGTTAAAATGTCTTCAAATTTGGGACACGTCCAGCCAGACCTGTTTTTTTTAATCCTATTTTTGCAAAACTGGGTTGCAAATTCCAGAATGGCCAGAGGTATGAGAAAGGAGACCGTCTCCATCTTTCACAGTGACCCAGAGCTATTTTTAAGCCCCAAACCTATGGTACGGGGGGGTAGCACCGTGGTCAGCTGTCCTGTGCGAGTTAAACTAGGAAAGATTAGAGGGTCAGTTAAATGCTCAGCTCCTAATCAGGTAATTAAGGAAACCCCGATTATACTGCAATTATGTCTGAACGAGAGCAGGGAGTAGCCAAGAATTGTGCTCCAGGTGGCTTCCCAATGTAAAACGGTAACCCAATGGCGACTGTCCTTAAATCTGGGTACTATTAAAATGGGCCATTCAGTCCGAGGTGGCTACTTATTGCCATTTCTCACACACCTGAGGTATCCAGTCCTCTAAGCTCTGTGTCCCAGCGCCGTCCAGTTTCAGAGGTAAGAGTTTTTGTATGTGTAAGCCGCCTATCCCTAAACATCCTGTCCTAGAGGTGCAGGGCTCTTTACATTAGTGCCCAATGAACTGTGGCTATTCCCCATTGAGGTAACCTGTCCTAGAGGTGGCAAATTCCATATTTCCCCCCCATTTAAAATCTAGAGTGAAATGGAAGACGGGTAAACACGGGGCGATCCACGATGAAATCGCCCTCTTCTCTATCTCCCCTGACGAGGATCACACCTGCCAGTTTGCAGCTCTGAGAATGGGTAACGTGTCCAGTTAATCCGACCTGAACGGTCAGCTGAAGCCAGTGGCAGAGCGAGAGCCTTCCCCGACTACTCACTAAATATCTTCCAAGGCGATACATTGGAAACCAGGCTTCTCGCCACGATAAAAAACTTCCGACATTTTAATTACCGACCGTATTAATAAAAGAAATAAAAACGCTCACGGTGGGGTACAAAGCAGAACTTGGGATTCCCTTTAAGAGCTAATATCTCCGCGTAATAAACTACACCAATGTAACCGTACATTAACCTCTGTGACAGGCCCGTAACAGTGTCGCAGGCCGCTCCGGCAGTGAAGGGGTTAAGCCAGGGGGTAGCCATCTCCAGTCTTCAAGAGCTACCAACAGGTCAGGTTTTCAGGATGTCAATGCTTCAGCACAGGTGGCTCAGTCTTCGACTGAGCCACTGATTGAGTCACCTGTGCTGAAGCAGGGATATCCTGAAAACCTGATATGTTGGTAGCTCTTGAAGACTGGAGTTGGCTACCCCCCTGGCTTAAGCGCTCATAACACGAACTTGTGACAGCAGGGGGGCTATCCATCGATGAGAATATTCTCATCATAATACACATTAAAAAACAATCATTATGGCTTACGTAAATGTAACGAGTTTTCTTTAGAAATTATGTACCAACTTTTATATAATACTTTTGTGCAGATAATATTTCCTTCTTGATGAAGTTTGGTTACATACTTTATACAGACGCAAACATTGTCAACAACAACAACAAAAAATCCTTCCATAAATATTTCCTACGGGATAAATCCTCAACTTGTAAAATATGTAAGAAAAGTTCTCACTTTAATTAGTGTTTGGATAGAGAAAAGAAAAGAGCCCCTTTAAAAAATTTAGAGCTGTAAAAACACTTTTTTAAAGAAAAAAAAAAAAACATTTAAAATGCACATTTTTTTTTTTAAACAAACTGAAAGGCCCCAAAATATATACAAAACAAACCATTATTGCAAAGTGTTCCTCTATCAGAGAATTCATTATAACAAGAATTAATTGTAGCTATTCCCAAATAAAATAAAACATCTAGAAGTTTTTCTCTCCAAAATACACACATATAGTATTAAAAAAAAAAAAAGGTTACACTATGTCAAGTAATACTGGTGTAAATAGTTATCTGCAAGCAAAATTGTTCAAAATGCAATATATGGGTAAACAATAGAAATGATACGATTGTCCCTTTTATAAGATCATCCAACACAAACACAGATGCACATACGGCTGCACAAAGGGTATGGGTGTCCTTGCAAATGTTTAGGGGTCAATGAAAGACAACAGACACAGGAAGCTTTTGGTGCAAACACCGCTGAAATTACACAGTGATCTTTAAAGGGTTTTCGTTTGCTCCGGAAAATTATCCTCCAGTAAGCCCCCTTAAATTTCATCATATAAATATATCAACAGACACACAGACACACAGACACACAGACACGGGATGGGAATGAAGAATGTCACTTGGAATACAAACTTCTTAAATGAAGATAGACCAACCCCATAAAAATCCAGGGATGAAAGGGTTAAACTCGTTGACCAGAACTGCCCAGTTAACTCCTTTGATGCCAGAAGGGCCAACGACACCCAGCTTTGCTGTTACAATATTTGTGCCTTTTTGTTTTTGCATTGTTCTCATTGTTTTTTGAAGGATAACAAACTTCTTAGCCAGCGTTGTTGGACCACTGGGACTGAAGAGGTTAATCTCGAATCTCTGTTAACCTAACAGACTCCGCGCAAAACTCAACCAAGTGCGACTCCGAACCATCATCCCCCGGGCTCTCTGTCTTCGGACATCTCTCAGACTTCCCAAATCCGATCTGCCTGGAGTTATTACCCACGCATTTCACATGGAGTTTTTACCCACACGTTTCACATGGAGTTATTACCCACACGTTTCACATGGAGTTATTACTCGTGTTCCACATGGAGTTATTACCCACACGTTTCACATGGAGTTATTACTCACGCGTTTCACATGGAGTTATTACTCGTGTTTCACATGGAGTTATTACTCACGCGTGTCACATGGAGTTATTACTCATGTGTTTCACATGGAGTTATTACTCACGCGTTTCACATGGAGTTATTACTCGTGTTTCACATGGAGTTATTACTCACGCGTTTCACATGGAGTTATTACTCGTGTTTCACATGGAGTTATTACTCACGCGTTTCACATGCCATTCAATATTTACATACATTTCTGTGCCATGTTAAACCTGCAATGCTTAATCACTTCAAAGTAGCATTTTGATGCTGAAAGGATCTCTTGGATTCTACTGGAGGTTATGTACTAAAGTCTTCCTGGATGCAAAAACAGTGCAAAAATTAGCACTGAAGTACGTTTACCAAAGGAAAGGAATTCCATTGAAAGTAATTGGATATGCCCCTCCGATAAATCATTTGCAATTCTTTAGCGCGGGGGTTGGCACCAGTTTGCAGCCAGAAGACTTTATTAAATATCCCTTGTGATTCCGGGTTTCGGAGCCCAATCTGGTGCTAATTTACTGACTGGACCGGCAGTTAACGCGGGATCAGTGCATAACCCCGCAACTGACCTTAGTGAATCACCCTCTCTGTGGCTTACTTAATCAATAGGGACTTCTGAATGGGAATGGATGATGCTCTGTACGAGTGAATAGCCTCTCAATGGTGGCTCAGTAACAGAATTTCCATGGATCATGAATCTAAGACTTCTTACTCTCACTAGTACATGTGTGTGGAAGACCTCACACTCCAAGAACAGGCTTGTGAGGTGTCGAAACCTAGAACAATCTTCCAGAGCATCCTGTTCTCCATCTATGGGAATACATGTTGAGTGATATCTAAGGCAGCCTGGCATTTTCCTGGTATCATTTCTACTTTCAAGATCGCCCTAAAACCAGGCGGGTTCTCCTCCCCCTGACGTGATCCACCTGCACCTTCTGCTATTCCTCTTGTAAAGGTTGTCCGCTCTTCTGTAGATCCCGCAACAGCCTCCGCTATTCCCTTTTATACTACTAAATCAGTTCCACTGATCCACCAGCATCGCACGCTAATCTGTGACAAACCTGAAAGGGACATCTGGGGTGACCCCCCGACTCCAGATTACCAGTAACCATCTTTCACACCTACTGTATATTTACAGAACTCAGTCTCCATACATCCCCCCCATCCCCGCTTAATGAAGATGGGCGATATCCGCATTGGATATGCCTATTCTTGGTACATCCTACACCAGATCTTCAGTTCCTGCTGCTATATATAGGATGGTCACCCAAATGTGGCTGCCATGGTCTCCCAATCCTGGTTTTATACTTTACGTACCAACACATTTTTATTTGTGGTATGAAAACGGACCCCACTGGGTCAGGCCAACTGGTCCATCAAGATCAGTATCCTGTACCGAGCAATGACCGGACTGAGAGCTTTAGTGATCTCTAGGGAGAAAACAAATGCAGAACCAGGACTGGCCAAGATGGTTTCTGGCAACTTACTGCTTGTACAATAACCACCTAGCTCTAAACTAGGGGTGGCCAACTTGATGCATGGACCCCTAAGAACAGGAGTGGCCAACTCCAGTTCAAGGTTTTCAGGATATCCCTGCTTCAGCATAGGTGGCTCAATCAATGCATCAGTCTTTAACTGCACCACCTGTGCTGAAGCAGAGATAACCTGAAAGCTTTACCTGTTGAGGACTGGAGTTGGTCACCCCTACTCTAAACTATCCGAGGCAGGATCAGCAAGCCCTGTGTCTCACACGGTCATTAATTAAAGATCTCGGTGGGACGCAGAAGATGTAAATCACCCCTAGCTGAGCTTGGAGCCACTGATCTAACAACCTAGTGCATAAAACTGTCACTGCCCAAACTACTCAGCCAATAAACTGCTGGCACCACTTGCTGCACAATGCAATTCTTTACATCGCACATTGAACACATTTGAAGACCTTTCAGCATTGCCAACGCTCGTATCTGTATCACCAACACTTATCCCGGAAAGAAAAGTGCTTACAAGTACCTTGTGCCTTCTGCAAGACGTTACCATAACTCCTCTACTGTATCCCATGTCCTCACCTACCCTCACTCCACCATGATTAAGGAAACCGCCTGACACCGCAGGGGTGATCTGGTCACCCAGCTACATTTAACCCCTTCAGCCCTGGGAGACACATTCCTGGCAGGAATCTGCAAAAAGAAGCGGTCATTTCAGAAGTCTCGTCATGCTTTGGAGGAACTTTGCACATGTCACTCACACCACGTAACCCCTTCTGTGCCAGAGAAGCCTGCAAAGCAGAAGAGATTAAAAGCTGTCCCAAATGACATCCTAACCCCTGCAGTGTATTCCCGCACAACCAATCAAGTCCGAGGTGGCCCTGAAAAAGCTGCTGTGAAACGGAGATACAATGGTTGCCATGCAAAGTCACTTCAGGCTGCACCTTTGACCAAAACAGCTTCATTAACTAGGGTCTGATTCTGCAAAGTGAAGCGGCTTTGTGTTTCAAACTTGCAATCCCCCTTTCCTGTAGAAGCTGTTCTCTGCAACAATGTCCCTTCTGGCAAAACAAAGCTTATCGTTTTTGGCAGGATGATACAGCTCCAAAAGCATCTCCCCGCACAGAAACAGATGTGTCCTTTGGGAGAATGTACTCCAGAGCAGGGTTACTCATAACCAAAAGGGGCTGAACCCCACACGTACAGGGGGCAAATGTCCAAGAATTGTGACCGCCAGGTGGCCAGAGCTTGGATCATCCAGGTTCCAGGATATTTTATCCAGGCTGGAATGGGCTATTTGGATTGACCCCTGCAAAACCCCAGGTGTTAGGACAGGGGGCTCTACTCCAGTGCTCAGCAGGTCAGATATTCAGGATATCCCAGCTTCAGCACAGGTGGCTCAATCAGAGGCTCAGTCGAGGACTGAGCCACCTGTGCTGAAGCAGGGATACCTTGAAAACCTGACCTGTTGAGGGGAGGCTTGAGGACTGGAGTTCGGCACCCCTGTGTTAGGTAATCTCCCTATTTTAAGCAAAGAAGAGGGAAAAAGAACAAGAGGAACAAGTAGACAACTACACACAAACACACACAAACACACATACAAACACACACACATACAAACACATATATTCCAGAAAGTGGCTTCCAAGACACAGATTATAAATAGTTCTTCTTGCAAAACTCTACTTCAGGCATTAGGGACAATTTTCACTCACGGACAACTCCATATTCACAGTTAAAATTTTCTTCTCTCTTTTTTTTGTGTGTGTGCTTTTGGCCTACTTAAGAATGAAATGAAAACACAACATATAACACTGCTTCTTTCAGGCCATATTTGTTGCAGGTTTTTTTTTTTTTTTTTTTTTAAAGGCCAGTTTTTTTTTTTCCTTTTAAAAAGCCCCTTTTCTGCCGTAGGGATTTGAAATTATTTGCATGCTCTTCCGACAGGAAAGGGTTAAAATGTCATGTAAACAAACCTCCCCCTATTTATTTGACAAAAAAAAAAAAAGGGCGACAGTTTCTTTTCTTTTTTTCAGTCACGTACGGGTTGCCACCGGCGCCTGCATCTTATCCGACCTGTTCCAGCCAGACCAGATTGGTGGAACAGAAATCCAGTGCGTTCTTTTAGATTAGGTTCATGTAGCCAAAGGGTGGCAAACCTTTGTAGCCAAAGGGTGGCAGTCTTCAAGACCCCCCCCTAACAGGTCATGTTTTCAAGATATCCCAGCTTCAGCACAGGTGGCTCAATCAGTCCCTGCTTCAGCACAGGTGGCTCAATGTGTGCCTCAGTCGAAGAGTCTGCTTCTGCACAGATGACTCAATCAGTGGCTCAGCCACTGATTGAGTCACCTGTGCGGAAGCAGGGATGTCCTTAAAACCTGTCCTGTAGGTTGCTTTACAGCGCTACGCGCTTTATTTTTAAAATAGTGCCCAGCCAATCTGCGCTGTAACGACACTGGATGAGATGCATCGTACAACTGGAAGATAGCAAAAGGGTTAGAAACCCCAGCGGGCTAAAACCACCCAAGGGGAACATCCCGTGAATTTGGGATATGCTTGGCCGTCAACTCTTCTTCCCTGCACCCTTGGACATCACAAGCCGCGGGGAAAAAACCCCCAAGCCACACCAGGTTTTAGTGATAACCAGCGAAAAGGCAAACTCGGGCCTCTACCTAGGGCGGAGCCGAGAAGGTTTTGTGCTGGTTGTCCTAAAGCTGGGGCCTGGCTTCAGAGTACAAGTGTCGTTTTGGTAAAAGTCTAGAATCATAAAAAGGTTGGCATTTCTAATCATTTCATCCGAATTGTAAAACCCTCGGTGGCAACCCCCCGGTACAGAAAAGGTGAGTGCCGTGTGGCTCCTGACCATCCCAAAATGTGAAGCCAGCCCAGGTTTTTAGTCTCTTCACCGGGTATGGGAGATCTAAACGCCAGACGTGGCTGTCTTCCCCACAGAGCAACCTCTGTAACCCTTTCTGCGCTAGAAGGGGTTAAAGGTGAAGCTTTCATCTAGAACTTAAATCTCCGGTATCCCGAATTTTAAAAACCCAAACTTGCCAGACCTTTCGGGAAACATCTAGAGCCAACCGGCGGCAACTCTGGTAACACTGTTTCAAGAAGCTGTAATACTTTATAAATACATTTTATACACATAATAAGGCATATTATTATTAGTTTATACACAAGTCACTGTTTTTGTTCTTCCTTTCTTTTTGCGTCCGGGGACGAGGAGGAGGTGGGGGGAACGTCCTCTCCGTGTGTGCGCGTTACTGAACCCGGCGGCAGTAATAGCCTAGAACCTTGCACTTTTCGCACAGGTGCTGTGGGTGCTCCTTGCTCTGATCGGACACGTCGAGGCCGTCAGGTTTCTCTAACGGTCTCTGGAACAAGGAGAGAAGGAGGGAGTGAGGGATACATGGTGATACCAGACACCTTACTGTTTCTAGAGGCAGCAGGGAGAAGGAAATAAGCGCAACATGAAGCAGACCACTGTGACGTATTCTTAGCCAGGTATAACAAGACATTGAAAAGTTATGGTGGGTGAAAAAGTGACAAAACCCTCCACCGTACAGAGCACAGTAAATAAAAATACACCTGTGATGTATTTGCATGTCTCAGACAGGTCTGCAACCCTGCCCCTCCCCATTATAGCTTACAGCCGGGGATTCTGGGTAACGACATGCAAATGAGCACAGCGTGTCGCAGAGTAAGTGTGCAAATGCTGAAGTGCCACGTTATAGCAGCCACGTTATAGCAGCCACCTCTTCGTAGTTATCCGGGAAACTCTGATAACTAACTTTATCCAAGCACCGGTTGTAACACTTAACTCAGAAGCCAAAGTAATGAATATACGCAGTACAGATGTTATACTGTACATGCTTAGAAAGGGTCACACTGTTAATTATTATTATACTTCAATTAAATAATAATTATGTCCCCACATTTACTAAGCGGTTTTACTCTATAACACACCCTGTCCCTTCCCTGCGGCCATCATTTCACGTTCCCCGTCTAATTAGGACCGACAGCCAGCAAACACACTGACACCAGCAGGGGGCGCTGGCGGGGAAACAGCCCCCAACCCTTATCCCCGGTATACTGGCTCTCCCTCCCAAGTGGGGTGAAGAGGAACGCCGCCTGACATTGTATGACTGCGCTGCGGCCCCGCTGGCACTGAAAGGGTTAAAACAACATAGTTGGTAACCTTGTTACAAAGGGCGGCAGTTAAGTGGTTAATGCAGGGAGTGCTGGCCACGGCAGAGCTGCAGGATGTCCAGCAGGGAGACCGAGGCTCGGGGCGGCAGATCGGCCACAGATCGGCCACAGATCGGCTGTCCTTCCTTATCATGTTTATGGATAAAAGACAGCAGCTTTTTTTTTTTTTTTTTTTTACGTCCTTGGGAATGTTTTTTTCTTTCTTCGTCTTGGAAATGCAGCAAAGAACTCTGGGAGAATCTCGCACTGAGCCAAGGAAGATCGCAATGTGGGGCCCTGCCTTATAGAAACAGCCCCACGTGACCTGCCGTGTGTGCGCGTTGGTTAACCCCTTCACTGTGACTCATCCTCAAGGCCACGGCTGACCAATCCAGGTCTGAAGCTCTAGAAAGTCAGAGTCCTTCTCTAAGCCAGCAGTGTTTAACCATTCAAGACCTGTGTAAATACTGTACTGCCCGCTCCTCTCCTGCGCTGATACAGTACTGCCCGCTCGTCTCCTACGCTGATCAATACAGTACTGCCCGCTCGTCTCCTACGCTGATCTATACAGTACTGCCCGCTCGTCTCCTGTGCTGATAAATACAGTACTGCCCGCTCCTCTCCTGCGCTGATAAATACAGTACTGCCCGCTCCT
This sequence comes from Ascaphus truei, assembly GCF_040206685.1. NCBI lineage: Eukaryota > Metazoa > Chordata > Amphibia > Anura > Ascaphidae > Ascaphus > Ascaphus truei. The sequence goes on along the minus strand of NC_134490.1, from coordinate 5,931,819 downwards.
CTCCCGCGCTGATACATGCAGTACTGCCCGCTCCTCTCCTGTGCTGATACATACAGTACTGCCCGCTCCTCTCCTGCGCTGATAAATACAGTACTGCCCGCTCCTCTCCTGTGCTGATAAATACAGTACTGCCCGCTCCTCTCCTGTGCTGATACATACAGTACTGCCCGCTCCTCTCCTGTGCTGATAAATACAGTACTGCCCGCTCCTCTCCTGAGCTGATAAATACACTACTGCCCGCTCCTCTCCTGCGCTGATACATACAGTACTGCCCGCTCCTCTCCTGTGCTGATAAATACAGTACTGCCCGCTCCTCTCCTGCGCTGATATATACAGTACTGCCCGCTCCTCTCCTGCGCTGATAAATACAGTACTGCCCGCTCCTCTCCTGAGCTGATAAATACAGTACTGCCCGCTCCTCTCCTGTGCTGATAAATACAGTACTGCCTGCTCCTCTCCTGCGCTGATAAATACAGTACTGCCCGCTCCTCTCCTGTGCTGATAAATACAGTACTGCCTGCTCCTCTCCTGCGCTGATACATACAGAGCTGCCTGCTCCTCTCCTGCGCTAATACAGTACTGCCCGCTCCTCTCCTGTGCTGATAAATACAGTACTGCCCGCACCTCTCCTGTGCTGATAAATACAGTACTGCCCGCTCCTCTCCTGCTCTGATACATACAGAGCTGCCTGCTCCTCTCCTGCGCTAATACAGTACTGCCCGCTCCTCTCCTGCGCTGATACATACAGAGCTGCCTGCTCCTCTCCTGCGCTGATACATACAGAGCTGCCTGCTCCTCTCCTGCGCTAATACAGTACTGCCCGCTCCTCTCCTGTGCTGATAAATACAGTACTGCCTGCTCCTCTCCTGCGCTGATACATACAGAGCTGCCTGCTCCTCTCCTGCGCTAATACAGTACTGCCTGCTCCTCTCCTGCGCTAATACATACAGAGCTGCCTGCTCCTCTCCTGCGCTGATACAGTACTGCCCGCTCCTCTCCTGCGCTGATATATACAGTACTGCCCACTCCTCTCCTGTGATGATAAATACAGTACTGCCTGCTCCTCTCCTGCGCTGATACATACAGAGCTGCCTGCTCCTCTCCTGCGCTAATACAGTACTGCCCGCTCCTCTCCTGAGCTGATAAATACAGTACTGCCCGCTCCTCTCCTGTGCTGATAAATACAGTAGTGCCTGCTCCTCTCCTGCGCTGATACATACAGAGCTGCCTGCTCCTCTCCTGCGCTAATACAGTACTGCCCGCTCCTCTCCTGCGCTGATACATACAGAGCTGCCTGCTCCTCTCCTGCGCTGATACAGTACTGCCCGCTCCTCTCCTGCGCTGATATATACAGTACTGCCCACTCCTCTCCTGTGATGATAAATACAGTACTGCCTGTTCCTCTCCTGCGCTGATACATACAGAGCTGCCTGCTCCGCTCCTGCGCTAATACAGTACTGCCCGCTCCTCTCCTGCGCTACTATATACAGTACTGCCCGCTCCTCTCCTGTGCTGATAAATACAGTACTGCCTGCTCCTCTCCTGCGCTGATACATACAGTACTGCCTGCTCCTCTCCTGCGCTAATACAGTACTGCCCGCTCCTCTCCTGCGCTGATATATACAGTACTGCCCACTCCTCTCCTGTGATGATAAATACAGTACTGCCCGCTCCTCTCCTGCGCTGATATATACAGTACTGCCCGCTCCTCTCCTGTGCTGATAAATACAGTATCCCTATCACTGCTCCTCTCCAGTGATAATCCCTATCACTGCTCCTCTCCTGTGATGATAAATACAGTACTGCCCGCTCCTCTCCTGCGCTGATATATACAGTACTGCCCGCTCCTCTCCTGTGCTGATAAATACAGTACTGCCCGCTCCTCTCCTACGCTGATACATACAGTACTGCCCGCGCCTCTCCTGTGCTGATAAATACAGTACTGCCCGCTCCTCTCCTGCGCTGATACATACAGTACTGCCCGCGCCTCTCCTGTGCTGATAAATACAGTACTGCCCGCTCCTCTCCTGTGATGATAAATACAGTACTGCCCGCTCCTCTCCTGCACTGATCAATACAGTACTGCCCGCTCCTCTCCTGTGCTGATAAATACAGTACTGCCCGCTCCTCACCTGTGCTGATAAATACAGTACTGCCCGCTCCTCTCCTGTGCTGATAAATACAGTACTGCCCGCTCCTCTCCTGCGCTGATAAATACAGTACTGCCCGCTTCTCTCCTGTGCTGATAAATAGAGTACTGCCCGCTCCTCTCCTGTGCTGATAAATAGAGTACTGCCCGCTCCCCTCCTGCGCTGATATATACAGTACTGCCCGCTCCTCTCCTGTGCTAATAAATACAGTACTGCCCGCTCCTCTCCTGCGCTGATACATACAGTACTGCCCGCGCCTCTCCTGTGCTGATAAATACAGTACTGCCCGCTCCTCTCCTGTGATGATAAATACAGTACTGCCCGCTCCTCTCCTGCACTGATCAATACAGTACTGCCCGCTCCTCTCCTGTGCTGATAAATACAGTACTGCCCGCTCCTCACCTGTGCTGATAAATACAGAACTGCCCGCTCCTCTCCTGTGCTGATAAATACAGTACTGCCCGCTCCTCTCCTGCGCTGATAAATACAGTACTGCCCGCTTCTCTCCTGTGCTGATAAATAGAGTACTGCCCGCTCCTCTCCTGTGCTGATAAATAGAGTACTGCCCGCTCCTCTCCTGTGCTGATAAATACAGTACTGCCCGCTCCTCTCCTGTGCTGATAAATAGAGTACTGCCCGCTCCCCTCCTGCGCTGATAAATACAGTACTGCCTGCTCCTCTCCTGCGCTGATAAATACTGTACTGCCCGCTCCTCTCCTGTGCTGATAAATACAGTACTGCCCGCTCCTCACCTGTGCTGATAAATACAGCACTGCCCGCTCCTCTCTTGTGCTGATAAATACAGTACTGCCCGTTCCTCTCCTGTATTGATACATACAGTACTGCCCGCTCCCCTCCTGTGCTGATAAATACAGCACTGCCCGCTCCTCTCCCGCGCTGATAAATACAGTACTGCCCGCTCCCCTCCTGTGCTGATAAATACAGTACTGCCCGCTCCTTTCCTGTGCTGATAAGTACAGTACTGCCCGCTCCTCTCCCGCGCTGATAAATACAGTACTGCCCGCTCCCCTCCTGCGCTGATAAATACAGTAATGCCCGCTCCTCTCCTGCGCTGATAAATACAGTACTGCCCGCTCCTCTCCTGTGCTGATACATACAGTACTGCCCGCTCCTCTTGAGCTGATAAATACAGTACTGCCCGCTCCTCTCCCGCGCTGATAAATACAGTACTGCCCGCTCCTTTCCTGCGCTGATAAATACAGTACTGCCCGCTCCTCTCCTGCGCTGATATATACAGTACTGCCCGCTCCTCTCTTCCACTGATACATGCAGTACTGCCCGCTCCTCTCCTGTGCTGATAAATACAGTACTGCCCGCTCCTGCGCTGATATATACAGTACTGCCCGCTCCTCTCTTCCTCTGATACATGCAGTACTGCCCGCTCCTCTCCTGTGCTGATAAATACAGTACTGCCCGCTCCTCTCCTGTGCTGATAAATACAGTACTGCCCGCTCCTCTCCTGCGCTGATATATACAGTACTGCCCGCTCCTCTCTTCCACTGATACATGCAGTACTGCCCGCTCCTCTCCTGTGCTGATAAATACAGTACTGCCCGCTCCTGCGCTGATATATACAGTACTGCCCGCTCCTCTCTTCCTCTGATACATGCAGTACTGCCCGCTCCTCTCCTGTGCTGATAAATACAGTACTGCCCGCTCCTCTCCTGTGCTGATAAATACAGTACTGCCCGCTCCTCTCCTGCGCTGATATATACAGTACTGCCCGCTCCTCTCTTCCACTGATATATGCAGTACTGCCCGCTCCTCTTGAGCTGATACATGCAGTACTGCTCACTCCTTTCCTGCGCTGATAAATACAGTACTGCCCGCTCCTCTCCTGTGCTGATAAATACAGTACTGCCCGCCCGTCTCCTGCGCTGATAAATACAGTACTGCCCGCTCCTGTGCTGATAACTACAGTACTGCCCGCTCCTCTCCTGCGCTGATAAATACAGTATTTCCCGCTCCTCTCCCGCGCTGATAAATACAGTACTGCCCGCTCCTCTCCCGCGCTGATAAATACAGTACTGCCCGCTCCTCTCCTGCGCTGATAAATACAGTACTACCCGCTCCTCTCCTGTGCTGATACATACAGTACTGCCCGCTCCCCTCCTGTGCTGATAAATACAGTACTGCCCGCTCCTCTCCTGTGCTGATAAATACAGTACTGCCCGCTCCTCTCCTGCGCTACTATATACAGTACTGCCCGCTCCTCTACTGTGCTGATAAATACAGTACTGCCCGCTCCTCTCCTGCGCTGATAAATACAGTACTGCCGGCTCCTCTCCTGCGCTGATAAATACAGTACTGCCCACTCCTCTCCTGCGCTGATAAATACAGTACTGCCCGTTCTTCTAATAAATACAGTACTGCCCGCTCCTCTCCTAATAAATACAGTACTGCCCGCTCCTCTCCTAATAAATACAGTACTGCCCGCTCCTCTCCTGATAAATACAGTACTGCCCGCTGCTAGTAAATACTGTACTGCCCGTTCTTCTAATAAATACAGTACTGCCCGCTCCTCTCCTGATAAATACAGTACTGCCCGCTCCTCTCCTGATAAATACAGTACTGCCCGCTCCTCTCCTAATAAATACAGTACTGCCCGCTCCTCTCCTGATAAATACAGTACTGCCGCTCCTCTCCTAATAAATACAGTACTGCCCGCTCCTCTCCTGATAAATACAGTACTGCCCGCTCCTCTCCTGATAAATACAGTACTGCCCGCTCCTCTCCTGATAAATACAGTACTGCCCGCTCCTCTCCTGATAAATACAGTACTGCCCGCTGCTAGTAAATACTGTACTGCCCGCTCCGCTCTCGGCGCACTATACTGTATATATGTAATGTGTGGTATGTCACGTTGCCCACCCCTGGATTATATGATGAATAAAGTCTATTTTGTCTACCGCCTCAGCCTTTGGAACGGCTTCCTCCTTCAGGGTGAGGACATTCCCACCGGCTGAGACGCTGCTTGTTTAGAGGGTTTCTATAATAAGGAGCAGGGATTAAAACGGATCCACTTTCTGATGTGAAACTCCGGGTCGTTCGTAGCACAGGGGTGGTGCTCCGTGCCCACGCATCCACACCGCCACCCACCTGTTTGTGAGGGTAAACGTTGATGTGACACTTGATACACTCTTGGCCCATATTTGCCCACGAGTTTCCGCTCATCCATTTTCTTTTGCACTTTGGACACTTGTATTCCCCAAAGCATCGCTTCTTTCCTTGGTAGGGGGTCAGACCCTCACCCTTCGGACGAGCCTGTTGGGGGGAGAAAGCAGGGAATGGCGTTACACATGCAAACCCAGCTACCCCAAATCAACATGGAACTACAGACATCGTATGAAAGGAAGGCTGAAAATATCTCAAACGCCATCGGATTACTAAATACTGAGAACATACACCGCCGGAAACGTATTCATACCTATTGCAGGGGTGGCCAGCTCATGTGCTCAAGGGCCACCAACAGGTCAGGGTTTAAGGATAACCATCCATTGACTGAGCCACTGATTGAGCCACCAGTGCTGACGCCGGGCTGCCACCATTCAGGAGACATATAAAATAAACTTGTGGTAGACCGCTCACCAAGTCTTAATAATAAGTTTAATTTTCAATCAAAACACAGCCGGTGCAAAGGAATGATAATGATACACCAACACAAACCAGGAGATCACAGAATCTCCCAAAGATCCCTATTTGATTGCACTTCAAGGCTGCTACAATGTATAGGGGGTTAGATACTCCCTGACACAATGTCTAATTGGCTTATTGAGGTACACAAAGTAACCGCTCCCCGCACGGTAGGAGGACAGTTGCCACTAAAAGCCTATACTTGGCCAAAATAATATTTTATTTAACTACAAACATATATATACTCAAACAGTCATTAAAACCATTTAACAAAGGGTGATGTGGTAACATCTGCGGGGAGCAGTGGATAATTCCACGGTAAATAATAGGATAGTCCCTTATAGTAGTTACTGACTCGTCCAGTTGGTGGGAGACCACTAGAGAGGTGTCTGTATAGTGCCTAAATTGTTAGGTTCCAATTAACCCTTCAAGTGCTAGATGTCCCTATATAAGGGTTACACCCAGATACTTATATTGGTCCTGGGATTTCTAGATAGAAACAGATGGTTGGTAGGTCTAACAAGGCACAGCCTCCTCTGTGTGTAAATCATGCGTTGCTATATATGGTTGGTACATAAGCATACAGTATATACCGATGAGGCAAAAAATGTAAAACACAGCAATATATTTCTGTATGTTAGACACACTGCAATATCGCATAGGAACACTCCCGTAATGTCAGTGTCACAATAAGTCTCTCTCTTAATACATTGGCATCATAGATCCTGCAGGGTCAGTGCAGCGCAAGTCAAATACACAGAAAAAGCAACACACATGTATTTAAATATGTGCCATCGGACCAACCGCCATATTCATAATGACTGATAGATGGAACAGCCACAATGCGGTATGGATGCAGGAAAATGTATGTTTAGAGCCGTGACACCGGGCCTGCTCGTAGATAGTGTGCTTGTGGTGTTCCCGTGTATACCTCATCAAAGCTTGGGGCACCCGCCACCCATCATAGCATACCCATCCCACACTGAACCAGAACGCTCTCACCCGTGACCTCCACGCCGTCAACGCGATGACGTCATACCCGACGTACGTTTCGCGCTCGGGGCTAGCGCTTTCCTTGAGACGGGTGGGACGGGTATGCTATGATGGGCGGCGGGTGCTCCAGCTTTTATTAGGTACAGAGACGCAACAGTGAAGATGGCGTTTGTCTTTGTATTGTAGAAACAAAGTTATGAAGTCTTTTATATATTCAGGCAAAGTTTAACCGTCAAAAGAACATTTTTTCTCCTCATTTAATTCGTAAAACTGTCGTTAGTTTATATAATAAAATAGAAATAATAAATATTTTATAGAAGAATATAAATGTACCATCGAGACATACAATAATTAAAAGAGTGAATGAAGTTAAATTAATGGAAAAAACTTTCAGCTCAACAGAATCAAAAATGAGATAAATTCTATAAGGTATGGGAACTGTGGTCTCCGATTTTTAGGTAGAATCCTGATCATGGCTGATTGTTATCCCTTGTCTCTTTTACCTTTCAGCCCTTAAGCATTCCCTCCCCCTCCTTTCCTCTCTGGCCCCATCTTTATCTATCCTTTTTCTTTATCTTTTCTATGTTAAAAAATAAAAAATAATTTGAAATTAAAAGAATCCAAAGAGATTTACAGTATACAGTATATTGATATGCAACATACAGAAAATAGTAAAGAAAAATTGTTATGAAGATAATTTTTTTTTACTAAGATAGATGTATAAATATTGTTCCTTTATCAAAATTGTACATGCAAGTCAGATGTTAATTTATTGAAGTAAAATAATAAAAAAAAATATTGAAACAAAAATAAAAACTGTCGTTAGTGATTGATTAAAGGGGTGGGCTTATGTTGTCCTCAATTAAGAGAATGTTGAATATAAAGCCCTATTTTTTACTTATGAGTTAGATTTCCGCTGAGTGTCCATGCGGGAACGCGTGAAATCTCTATTTCCACCCCAGGCCCTTTGAGAAAAGATCTGATCAATGTTTTGCAATAACGTAACTTCAGATCCTGTTAGTTTTTATCCTTTGGTTTTAAGAAACTGTCTGCATTTATTCTAAGTGTATGTTCGTGTAATAATCTTTTCCTGTAACCTAAGCACCGTATATTAAAGCTAACCTTTAATAAGTCATTCTTTGCGCTCTGGTTGAACTGTCGCACGCTTTTGCAGAATAATTTACATTTTCGGACACATTTTGCTACAACAGATTTGTGTGCATAGTTTTCTTAATAAAACAGGGACCGAAGACGCAACAAATAATGACGTATTTGATATTTCTTTGATGGCAGCGGATTAAAGATAGATATTGTAATGGAGTAATATGAACGCATTTGAAGTACCCTGCGCAGGAGAAAGGTGGGATAGCGAGTGGGGCAGCGAGTGGGGCAGCGAGTGAGCTGTGTGAATTAACCCTGGTTGCATATATATAAGCCACGTGCTCACTTGTGTGCTGTTCGCGACAGATGGTACATGGGGACGGATTGAGGGGAGATATTATTCACACGAGGGACCTCTTCGTGGAGAAAGGTGCATGAGCTGGATAGCGGTGTGTAATAAACCTTGTCCCATATACAGGTCACGAGCTCACGCAACAAATAATGACGTATTTGATATTTCTTTGATGGCAGCGGATTAAAGATAGATATTGTAATGGAGTAATATGAACGCATTTGAAGTACCCTGCGCAGGAGAAAGGTGGGATAGCGAGTGGGGCAGCGAGTGGGGCAGCGAGTGAGCTGTGTGAATTAACCCTGGTTGCATATATATAAGCCACGTGCTCACTTGTGTGCTGTTCGCGACAGATGGTACATGGGGACGGATTGAGGGGAGATATTATTCACACGAGGGACCTCTTCGTGGAGAAAGGTGCATGAGCTGGATAGCGGTGTGTAATAAACCTTGTCCCATATACAGGTCACGAGCTCACGCAACAAATAATGACGTATTTGATATTTCTTTGATGGCAGCGGATTAAAGATAGATATTGTAATGGAGTAATATGAACGCATTTGAAGTACCCTGCGCAGGAGAAAGGTGGGATAGCGAGTGGGGCAGCGAGTGGGGCAGCGAGTGAGCTGTGTGAATTAACCCTGGTTGCATATATATAAGCCACGTGCTCACTTGTGTGCTGTTCGCGACAGATGGTACATGGGGACGGATTGAGGGGAGATATTATTCACACGAGGGACCTCTTCGTGGAGAAAGGTGCATGAGCTGGATAGCGGTGTGTAATAAACCTTGTCCCATATACAGGTCACGAGCTCACAGGTGTGGCGTACGTGACAGGGAGAAAGTAAAACTGAATATAACCAAATTAAGTCCTACATGGCCAAAAGCAGCAATAATACCAACCCCCGATACTGGCGGAGTTGTGAAGGTTCAGGGACAGTGCAAGTCCCGCTTTCCCAATCTCCCATCTCTTTCCAAAGCCCGGAACGCTGTGGGGGATGTGGCGTGAGCAGTGCACCCCACTGTAACCCTTTGTTGCTTCGGGAATGTAAGAGGTTGTGAGGTGTGTAGGTTGATAAGGATTCGGGGTACAGTCACATGAGAATGCAGAGTTCAATGCTTCTTTTCACAGCGAGCCTCAGGTGGGGACACAAGGTGCTCATCAATCATAACTAATAATTACAGGTGGGCTGTCCCTTCCCTGACTTACAGAATCATCTGTGAAGAGCCTTGCGTGGCTCAGCCTCTGTGAGAGCTTTAGCAGCTAAGGCACACTGACAGGTATATGAATAACATGATTGTGTATAGCCCTCACTGGCTGGAACACATTTTTTTTTTAGCAAGTAAAAGCCCAGCTGCATTTCTAATCTTTCCATCAACCCTTGTGAAAGGAATTCTGCCCTGTGCACGGACAACACATCATGCATTAAGTGTATTCACTGTTTCACTGCTGGTCCCTTTTGACCAGGTCAGCTGGAGCTGTATGAGAAACAAAACCTAACCCCTGCGTAGAATAAAACTACCTCTCCATAAGCACACACAGGAGCAGAGCAGCAGAGCAGATATCTCCCCAACAACACTGCAAATCTAACCACAGTGCCCCTGCAAACAGCACTGCAATATAGCTATACAGCACTCTTAATATAAAAGCATTACTACAGCAATAACTCAGCTGTTCTAATGTACTGTACCAAGCAACGCATTTCCAACAGTGAATACAATGCTGCCCTTCCCACACTGTACCTTAACACGAATCTACACTATATTAGGTGCCCCCTTACTCCTTCACCTGCGGTCCCAACATAACACTTAGATTGTAAGCTCTCCGGGGCAGGGATTTCCATTTCTATTGTCTGATTTAGTTTGTTGCACGGATTGAATTATAATTCTTTGTACTGTATTGTTTTTTTCTTGTAAAGTGGTAAGTATACCGTGGGCACTATATAAATAAATATATACGTGCATACATACAAATAAATAATAAAAATATAGCAATGCAACTGACTCCCTAAGAAATTTCAGTCACCCTAACAAATTTGTACTGATTTGCTTTTTATTTTATTTTTTATGTCATATGTTGATTTTAGATTAAAAAAACAAACAGTTTCTGGTCTTATCACAAGAGATTAAATAAAGATAACATCCCTTCCAATGATTTAGTTTGTATGGAAACACTGAAAGAATATATATATAAATATATACACACACATATATTCTGTGTAAGGCCATATAAAAACAGTTCCAGAATAACGGCAGAGAATTTGAACTAGAGTTACGCTTCAACTTTAACAAACCATTATTAAGGATTTATGAAGATTTTAGTTCAAAGCACAGAAAAAAAAATGGAGGAAGCGTTAGCAAAAAAAAAAAAAAAGACGGGGTTGTAAGTGAAACTTCTCTGCGCATGCGCGAGCCGCGCCAGGTAAGGAGCTAGCGCGCACACGCACTCGTGAACGCACACAACCGCTTTTTTGTCTCCAACACCGATTTTTAGTGCTGTGAGATTAGCCAGCGGGAACGCGCACGCTCATGTTCCGCCTGTGCACGCGCCTTAAATCCGTTACGCATTTTCGACTCCATGAAGGAGTATTGTCCTATGAGAATGTAGTACACTGGCGACACACTTTATTCGAGCTTGGCTAGTCCCACGAATTCGGGTATACCCGGGTGTATTGAGGTTTGTGACTGTTTTCTGCCCGAGTGCATTGAGGTATTTTCCAGGCAGGGATTGAAGCATTTTATTCCCGCTGGCTGCAATACTACACAGTATATATATATATATATACTGCTTTACAATTCATGAATTTATGCCATCTGGTAGACACGCGAAGCATTGCAGCCTATTAAATCCTAATCATTATCATTTAACAGATCAGCCGCCCGTCAGCCAGGCTTGAACCCAGGCTGGGAAGGCAAACGCAACGGGGCTTGTCAGAGGTGAGGAGCGGCGCATTCCAGGTATCTGCCAGGTACATACTGGGTATTTGCTCGAATAAAGTGTGTCGGTGCAGTAGGTGCCAGCAAAGCAGCTTCACTTCAAAAACAGGTAAGAACATATCAAAGGAGACAAAAAAATACAGAAGAAACTACAAGAAATGAAACATTCTCAAAACGCAATACGAATGGAATATGCCGAGCTGTGCAGGACGATCTGCGCAAACGTGTACCGGAAGATGGAAGAAAATGTAACTGTGATATGGTGAAGACTATGGGAGATAACAAAATCCTAAAGTAGACGGAGCAGCGACTTATGATTGGGAAGAAGCAAATCATTGCGCCCAAACAAGACGGCGGATCAATAATAAAATACAGCGCACTTATCATAAAGAAACTTTAGGATTTCTACATGAAATTGTAGAGAAACAGAGATTACACATGGCATAAATTAGGGTGTGAGGTGTCCTGCATTGAACCGGACTGTCCTGCATTTGGATATTCCGCCCAGTAACAAATGAGAGGTAATACTGGGCATGTATGAGAGAGCAGGACTGTTGCTAGGGGGCTTGGCAGCTTCCTGCATCCTCATTGGCTGCTACTGGGTAATGCAGCCAATCAGGAGGAGGTCTCAGGAGCCTGGGGGAGGGGACTAGCAGAGGAGGAAACCACATGGAGGGCAAAGAAGCGAGAGGGGTGTGTGTATGTGTCTCGAGCGCGTTACACCTTTCACCATTGTGTCCAGTATTTTTGGGGAATCCGCCTGGTAACTAGGGTTGCCAGGTGGGGTCTCCAAAAATACTGAACACAATGGTGAAAGTTGCGACACGTTTGACACACACACACACACACACACACACACACACACACACACACACACACACACACACACACACACACACACACACACACACCCTCTCTCTGCTCCATGCTGTTTCCTCCTCTCTTTGGCCCCACCCGAGGCTCCTGACAGCAGCAGCCAATCATAATGGAGGAAGCTGCCAAGCCCCCTAGTAACCACCCTGCTTTCTCCCTGCTCTGGGAAATCTCACGGCCCCCCCAAGTCACTCCGGTCACTATATTCAGAGAGGTAATACCGGACACATGCATGCCAGTATTACCTAATTTTTTACTGGCCCGTGTGTCCAAATACAGGACAGTCCGGTTCAATACTGGACACCTGGCAACCCTACTGGTAACCCCAGGCATAATCCAACAGAGAACTCAAGAGAGACTCCTCGCACTACCAGAGGAGGGCTAATGCCCTTATTATGTATCCCGCAGGGAGTCAGTGCCACCCGGATTAGAGTGTGGATAGGTTATGTCAGTTGTTTATTTCCCACATTATGTATTTACGGTACATATCCTGGCACCTACTAAGTGCAAAATCTGGGTACAGTTCGATCGTCGTGGTCACAACTCCGTTATTTTAAATTAATTTATTAAAAGTGTTCTTATTTATTACCATCAATTCATTACTTAAGGTGACTGAGAGCCCATAACTGGGGTTTCCTTCCTCTAGTTGTAGTCTCCCCGTATGCCACCCAGGGGTGCACCTTCCCCATTTTCCCTTTAGGCTGAGTGAGGGTTACCTTTCCCGTATATTCTTCCGAGAACCCTGGAAGGAGGGAAGGGGTGTGGATGTTGTGGGGGGGAGATAGGGCTTTCTGTGGGGTGGGGGAAGACGTGTGTTGTAAGTGAGAGAAGGGGGTGAATGAGGTGTTTATGATTAAGAAATAGGATGAGTGCTGTATGAGAAGGAGGTAAATGTTGAGTGTGTGTTGAGTAAAAGGGTGAGTGTGATGTGAGTGAATGTTGTGTGTTGAGTAAAAGGGTGAGTGTGATGTGAGAGTGAATGTTGAGTAAAGAGTGTGTGATGTGAGAGTGAATGTTGAGTGAGTGTTGAGTAAAAGGGTGAGTATGATGTGAGAGTGAATTTGGAGTGTGTAAGAAGAGGGAGGATGAGTGTGTTGGGTGTGCCCTTGTGAAATGAAGGTGTGTGTGTATGTTTGTGTGTTTGTATCTGTGTAAGCAAGGACGGGATGATGGTCTTAAGAGCAAGGGTGACCCGCTCAACACAGGCTGAGAACCACTGCTGTAAAATCATTACCATAGTGCAATCCTGCTGCATCTAATGTAATCATCCTACTCTATATTGTAACCTTCCGTGCACCCACTGTAACTGCCCTTAACTTATAATAATGATCTACAGTAGCTCTTCCCCCCAGGGGTCAGGAGCCACATTTAGGTCAGGCAAGTGGGGTTAGCACAAGGGTGCACAACTCCTGTCCTCAAGGGCCACCAACAGATCAGGTTTTCTGGATACCCCTGCTTCAGCACAGGTGGCTCAGTCACTGACTGAATCACCTGTTGGTGGCCCTTAAACACTGAAGTTGGCCCATCCTACTCTCGGGGGTTCCTTCAAGACGAATTAACCCTTTTGCTGCTGGGAAGGCCTGCAACGCGCTGCACAATTTTGCAAACATCTCACACACTGCCAATGCATGGCAGATCCACTGGCACTGAAAGGGTTAACATACACCCTTTTCCAGCCTTACTGCCCCATTAAGAGTTTATTCTGAGTATATTTGGGTGTAAGCGACTCTTCCTTGGTTTCCCGGCCTCCTGTTGCTGAAGGCGTTAAAGAAAACATATTAAACAAAAAAACATATGGATGTAAACCCGCAAAAACCCCAAACTCTTCCATGCATCAAACCCCATCCTTTCCTCCGGTTTGTTTTGTCAGATTCCTTTTATTGCACTTCTGAAACAAACCCCGGGGCAAACGTTATCTGCGGAGCAAGTAATGCAGGCCGACAGGGGTGTGCGGAGATGTGGGAGATACGTTTCCTTTGCACACAGACTCCGAATGTCTCTACACACTGATTAAAGGGAAATGTAAAGAAGCTGGTCAGGGTGACGTAAAGACATTCCCCCCCCCCCCCCCCCGCCCCCCCGTCGCTCCCGAAAATCAGCCCGCTGCACCGTGTAAAGGTGCATGTCTAGGTTATTCCAGCCCATCGGGCTCCATCATCGTGGATAAACCATAATGTTGCAGAGCATCACTCTCTACACGGCTGCCATTACTAAAATGTAGGTATATCTATTTATATAGCATTAAATAAGTTATGGTGGGTAAAGAAGTGGCAGAAACTCCCCAGCATACAGCACAGTGTACAGCAAATACACCTTTAAGACACACTTGCTTAAAGAAGCATATGAATAGCACTGTGGATATTCTGAACACATGATACATAAAGCCTGGCCCCCTGCAGACGCACTTACCAGAACTCCCTCCTACTGTCTCTGTACGTTCTCCCTACCTACCAATTAGACTGTAAGCTCCTCGGGGCAGGGACTCCTCTTCCTTAATGTTACTTCTATGTCTGAAGCACTTATTCCCATGATCTGTTATTTATATTATCTGTTATTTATTTGATTACCACATGTATTACTACTGTGAAGCGCTATGTAAATTAATGGCGCTTTATAAATAAAGACATACAATACAATACAAATATCCCTTGTGAGCACATTCACATGTCTCAGACAGATCTGCAGCCCTGCCTTTCCCCATTATCTCTTAGCATAGAGTTTCCCCTGCAGCCAGGGATTCTGGGAAATGACATGCAACCTTTTGCTTCTTGTCCATTTTTACATGGGCTCCTATAAACCTATGCCTGCCGCATTACACAGCTTTCCAGCACAGCCTGGGTTAAAGGAGTCCATATCTGCGTGCTCATTTGCATGTTATTACCCAGAAACCCTGGCTGCAGTGGAACCATTGTATGCTAAGAGATAATGGGGAAAGGCAGGGGTGCAGACCTGTCTGAGACGTGGGAATGTGCTCACAAGCGGGATTTGTATTTGTATAGCAGAAGACAGTGTCAAGAGGAGAAACAAACAGTGGAACCCCTGTAAGAAAAGGCCTCCATCATCTTGGGCTGGACATATGTTACCTTAACACCCACGGTTTCATCAGTGGCCCGCTGCTACTGATGTGGTGCCACCATGCATAGGGGGGGGGGGGGGGATGTAAGAGGCCCTCCTTGAGACCACCGCCCTGCACAGCCACCTGTACCCGCCCCACAGGGGGACCTGGGTATGACATCACCAGCAGTCTTACTGTAGACAGGCCACTGGGTTAATGCCACCAGCTCGTACTAGGAGAGTCACCATGACCAGCACGAGGCAGATCATCTCCAGTGATATCTCCACATTCCTCCTCACCGCCAGCGGTACTACCACCATCACAGCAGGGACTGGGAGTCAGGGACTGAGAGCATTTGAAGCTGCAGACCAAGCAATATCCTACACGTGTGGGTTTTCTTTTAATGAATAATTTCTGTACTAAATAAATACATTATTTTTTTTATACAACTCTGAATGACATTTTTTATGTATTATAATGTAACAAGCATTTTTTGTTTCTATAGCAACCATTTACAAAAGTCACATTCCTTTCCTCTTCTGAACCAGGTTCTGGCACGCCCCTTTTTCAGCCCTCTCTCTAGCAGTGCACCAATTGTATCTAGTGACTGCCTGGTCACATGATCTTTCCCACAGAACTTTGCATCTTTGGTCCTCTTCTGCTGCACTGACAGCCAATTAGTGAACACCCGAGCCAAATCTTCACCGATCGATCACAAATTACTCATTGTGTAGATTGTATTGATGCACATATGTAACGGGGAAAAACAACAACAAAAACGTCAGCTGGGACTGCCGCTTTAAAACCATGCTTATTCTGTAGGAGAACAGTCACTGGGGGTGAGAGCCTGGCTAAGGTAAGAGAACCTATCCTTAAAGGCCACAAGGTGTGTGATATTACCCCACAGGACATGAGCCGCAGTGTACTCAGCGCTTTACAAAAGAGGCAACACAGTACTGGGAATTATAATACAAAAAAATGTAACAAACAAAGGAAAGGAATCCCCTGCCCCAGTGAGCTTGCAATCTAAGTGAGGATTGTATGCGGTGGGCCGCTGTTTCCTGACAGGAATAAACAGGAGAATCATTCACAGACAACTGAGAAACTGGCAAATTATGGATATTTTGTTGTTTTCTAAGAAAAATGGCAAATATATAGATATATCACTAAAAATCACCAATATCTAATACAGGGAATAAATAAATAATGTACAGGGTTGTGACTAGTGCTGCAGGTTTGCACTGGAGTGTGGTGAGATTTTTGCCAGGCTTGTTGAAATTTGCTTTTTTTCTTTATATATTCGTTTATGTTGAAAAACGAACGAACAAAAAATCTGAAGTCACGGAAACCACGTGAATGTGCTTTTAAAAAAATCCGCAAAATAGTCTAAAGCACGGGAGGGCAATCTTCTTCCACCGTGCCCCCATGCCAGCTGTCCCCCCCCCCCATCTTACCATGGCTCAGACGTTCTGGCGTCATGACAACGTGACGTCACATGACCCCCGACGGCATTTGATGCCGCGTTGCCATGGCGACTCGTCATCGGAAGACGTTTGAACCAAGGTAAGAGAGAGTCAGAGTCCTTCGTCGCTTCCCCTTTCATTGAAATGCCTTCGGGAAGCGCGCAGGGCCTCTGTAACCCCCGCAGATAATCTCCCCCGGTTTGCGCACCCGTGGTCTAAAGCAATATCACGAGAAATAAACAATGGTAATAACCGGTCCTAGAGGAACATATTTTCTTGAGTAGGGCATGTTTAAGAGATGGAAAGTAGCTCATTTAGAACTTAACATTTTTTCTTTGCTTTTTTTCTTTTTTTAATCGGACATGTATTTCTTAAACTTCTAACCATTCCAGGGTAAACACGTGGTTTGGAGGATTTTTGTAATTATCAGCCAATGTCTTTTGCTGATAAGACTGTTTGGCAGTCCTCAAAGCGCCATGTAAATAGTTCTTTGTTTGCAAAGTAATCATGATGCTCTCATTAGTCAAACCCATTTTTTTTTCTCTGCTTATATTTTCACCATTTTAAATTTTATGCAACAAGCTGGCATCTTTCTGTGTGCCCGAAACCGAGTGTGTCCAGTTTATAAGGTGAGCCTTTCTCAGGGTTCGGCTCTTAATTCGCTCGGAACCGAACATCCGTTCCAAAGACCGCCCCCTGGGCCATCAAAGCAACTTCAAAAGTCACAAATCCGTCAACCTGCCCATCTTTAATATACATATTGCTTTAAAAGACAAGCAGACTTAATATGCACTTGGGAGCGACTACTTCCTGACCGTATGACTGGATCTCCTACTTCAGAGACCAGCACATTACTAAAAAAACAAAAAAAAAAACAACTCAAGCTCCGAACACACACACACACACACACACACACACACACACACACACACACACACACACACACACACACACACACACACACACACACACACACACACACACCACCCCCCCCCCCCCCTGAATCTGTTAGCAAATAAAAGCCATGGCATTTCCCCCAGCCACGCTCCCATGGGAAGGAGAGCAGAGGCCCCCTGAGCGTGACAAACTGCAACGGCAGGCTGCGGCCTACACCTCTCCAATGGAAATACCACAGCAGCGGCGTCATCCCGTCCAGCTGGAGCAGGCACGGTGCCCCGGCATGCGAAGGAGACCAGCATCGGAAATAAAGCCCAGATGATCTTTTCTTAACATTTATTCTTTTTTATTTTTTTACACTCCACCTCGTTTCTCTCGGAAATCCACCCCCCCCCCCCCCCCCCCGGGGTTTAATCCGCGGCTTTCGTCTTATTACAGCAAAGAAGCGCACAAATGGCCGTCTTACGGAGGTGCGGGATCGGATTGAAGAGATGTCACTGGCCCGACATGCAGACAGCACGGTGCTCCCCAGTGGGCTCAGGGAGATAAACACTAGTGGTACTGTGGAATCCTTAGAAACAAAGTGGCAGATGTGTGTATGCATGGAGAAGAGGCCAGCGAGGTTACTAACGATATGCCCACTATTAGTCCCCCCATCAAGTAAATATTAGAGGTGACCATAGGTCACAGGCTTTCATTGAGCGTCCCGGACGGTGTCCGATAAAATGTTCTCAAAAGTGTTCAAAAGTTTCAGTTTTTAGCTTTTTCCCCCCCTGTTTACACTGTTTAAAACCCTTAAAGCTGCAGACCGAGCAATATCCTACATGTGTTTATTTTAATAAATCAGTTCTGTACTGTGAGAAAATACTTGTAACCTTTTTTTTAAACAACTTTGAATGACATTTTTATTGTATTATAATGTAACAAGCCTTTTTTGTTTCTATAGCAACCATTTACAAAGTCACAGACACTGAGTCAATACTCTTCTGCAGCCATTTAGTGAACCCCCGGAGCCGAATCTTCGCTGATTAATCACAGGAGAACGGTTCGATCCGCAACCTTGCTAATTACTTATCATTGTGTGGATTGTATTGATGCACAGATTAAAGGGAAAATATATATACTGTATACACATATATATATATATATATATATATATATATATTATTTTATTTTTTTTAAATGGCATCTTGAACTGCTGCTTTAAAACCGTAAAAATAGACATTGTTTTTATGCGATCGATCATATCAAAGAGAAGCATTTAAAATATATTTGTAAACGCTAATTACCAGTATTTATATGTAACGCCGTAATGCTCTGTACTGTTATTGCGCTCGTGAGAACCCCTCTTCCTGAGGGGACAGGTGGGTGAAGGTGTGCTGAGATAATATGGAGTTTGATGCATAACGCTGATATTCACACCACGTTACAGTTGTGTAAAGAATAAGAAGCCGGAGATACGCTAGTTATTTTTATTAGACACATACCATTATATTTATTTTTAAGTTTATTTAATCTGTTTCCGGTTTGTACTTGGGAAAATCTGGTAGAAATGGCTTACGATCTAACATTGTGCTTCCCTCTGTGAAATGCTGCGGCTGACATGTAACATTATATTACTACGTGTAACACATTATTGTTACAGCTTCCAGAGTAATAGACAGTCTGCTGTTTGGAACACCGTAACATATGTTTGTGATACATTGTTGCCATAGGGTAGAGCTCAAAAAGGTGTGTGTCAGAGCCTGTTTCAAACGAGGCGTGGATATAACATTCTAAATGGTTACTGTAGCAACAAAAGGATGATCAGCACAGTGAGTCCTCGCTTACCGACGTCCCGGTTTACGACGGATGCCTTATCCGCCGCATAATGCAGTCCGCTGGACGCATCATCCGCCGCCGGACCCGCTTATCCGTCGGTCACCGCCGCCGATTAACATGGGACCCACAAACCGACGGTCTGTCAACCGACGGCAGTTTGCGGGACACATTCCGTCGGATAAGCGAGAACCCGCTGTACATGTAAAAAAATCCAGCATTAAAAATGGCAAAAAAATGCAGACAGTATTATCTAATATTATAATATACTAGCTGAGAGACCCGGCGTTGCCCGGGATGTAAATGCGTAATAGGTAGTATTATTTATAAATTGTGGAACAATAGGTGAGTATTTGTTGTAAAGGTTGGATAATAATATTGAAAAGAAAGATGGAAGAAAATGTAATACGATGTTGTATAAAAATGGTTTATTGTAACCACACCACAGTACAATGTATATTTTGGTGCCATAAGTGATGTAAAAATGTGAGGCGTGTGTCCTGCTAGGGTGTGAGGCGGCGGGTGGCGCGTGGGTTGTGAGTGCTGTCTGCGAGTGGGGGTCCTGCTAGGGTGTGAGGCGGCGGGTGGTGCGTGGGTTGTGAGTGCTGTCTGTGAGTGTGGGTCCTGCTAGGGTGTGAGGCGGCAGGTGGCGCGTGGGTTGTGAGTGCTGTCTGTGAGTGGGGGTCCTGCTAGGGTGTGAGGCGGCGGGTGGCGCGTGGGTTGTGAGTGCTGTCTGTGAGTGGGGTCCTGCTAGGGTGTGAGGCGGCGGGTGGCGCGTGGGTTGTGAGTGCTGTCTGTGCGTGGGGGTCCTGCTAGGGTGTGAGGCGGTGGGACAGTGATGTCGGTGCGTAGGGGCGGGAGGCAGCAGGTGTGTGTGGCGGCAGGTATGTGTCGAGTGTGGCGGGTGTCTGTTGAGTGCGTGCAGCGGCTGTGAGGCGGTGGGTGAAAGGCAGAGGCGGCCGGAGTAAGGGCGGGTGAAAGGCAGAGGCGGGGGTGGGGAGGCGGTAAGGCGGGCAGGAAGGCGAAGGGCGGCGGGAAGGGGAGGAGGGGGTGGTGGAGGGGGGGCAAGGGGTGGAGGAGGGGGGCAAGGGGTGGAGGGGGGCAAGGGGTGGAGGAGGGGGGCAAGGGGTGGAGGAGGGGGGAAGGGTTAGAGGAGGGGGGAAGGGTTAGAGGAGCGGGGGGGGGGAAGGGTTAGAGGAGCGGGGGGGGAAGGGTTAGAGGAGCGGGGGGGGGGAAGGGTTAGAGGAGCGGGGGGGGAAGGGTTAGAGGAGGGGGGGGAAGGGGTGGGAGGGGGTGGGAGGGGAGGGGGGTGGAGGGGAGGGGGGTGCAGGGGTGGAGGGGAGGGGGGGGTGGAGGGGAGGGGAGGGGGGGGGTGGAGGGGAGCGGAGGGGGGGGTGGAGGGGAGCGGAGGGGGGGGAAAGGGGAGCGGAGGGGGGGGGAAAGGGAGCAGAGGGGGGGGAAAGGGAGCAGAGGGGGGAAAGGGGAGCGGAGGGGGGAAAGGGGAGCGGAGGGGGGGAAAGGGGAGCGGAGGGGCGGAAAGGGGAGCGGAGGGGGGGAAAGGGGAGCGGAGGGGGGGGAAAGGGGAGCGGAGGGGGGGGAAAGGGGAGCGGAGGGGGGGAAAGGGGAGCGGAGGGGGGGGGGAAAGGGGAGCGGAGGGGGGGGGGAAAGGGGAGCGGAGGGGGGGGGGGAAAGGGGAGCGGAGGGGGAAGGGGGGGGAGGCGGTGGGAAGGGGGGGGGGGAAAGGGGAGCGGAGGGGGGGGGAAAGGGGAGCGGAGGGGGAAGGGGGGGGGAGGCGGTGGGAAGGGGGGGGGGGAGGCGGTGGGAAGGGGGGGGGAGGCGGTGGGAAGGGGGGGGGAGGCGGTGGGAAGGGGGGGGAGGCGGTGGGAAGGAGGGGGGAGGCGGTGGGAAGGGGGGGGGAGGCGGTGGGAAGGGGGTGGGGAGGCGGTGGGAAGGGAGGCGGTGGGAAGGGAGGCGGTGGGAAGGGGCGGTGGGAAGGGGGGGGGCGGTGGGAAGGGGGGGGGCGGTGGGAAGGGGGGGGCGGTGGGAAGGGGCGGTGGGAAGGGGGGGCGGTGGGAAGGGGGAGGGGAGGCGGTGGGAAGGGGGGGGGGAGGCAGTGGGAAGGGGGGAGGGGAGGCGGTGGGAAGGGGGAGGGGAGGCGGTGGGAAGGGGGAGGGGAGGCGGTGGGAAGGGGGAGGGGGGGCAGTGGACAGGAAGGGGGGCAGTGGACAGGAAGGGGGGGCAGTGGACAGGAGGGGGGGGCAGTGGACAGGAGGGGGATGCAGTGGACAGGAGGGGGGGCAGTGGACAGGAGGGGGGGGCAGTGGACAGGAGGGGGGGGCAGTGGACAGGAGGGGGGGCAGTGGACAGGAGGGGGGGGGCAGTGGACAGGAGGGGGGGGCAGTGGACAGGAGGGGGGGGGCAGTGGACAGGAGGGGGGGGGCAGTGGACAGGAGGGGGGGGGGAAGTGGACAGGAGGGGGGGGCAGTGGACAGTAGGGGGGGCAGTGGACAGTAGGGGGGGCAGTGGACAGGAGGGGGGGCAGTGGACAGGAGGGGGGGGCAGTGGACAGTGGACAGGAGGGGGTGGACAGTGGACAGGAGGGGGGGGGCAGTGGACAGTGGACAGGAGGGGGTGGACAGTGGACAGGAGGGGGTGGACAGTGGACAGGAGGGGGGGGGGGGCAGTGGACAGGGAGGGGGGGGCAGTGGACAGGAGGGGGGGGGGGCAGTGGACAGGAGAGGGGGGGCAGTGGACAGGAGAGGGGGGGCAGTGGACAGGAGAGGGGGGGCAGTGGACAGGAGAGGGGGGGCAGTGGACAGGAGGGGGGGGGCTGTGGACAGAGAGGGGGGCAGTGGACAGGAGAGGGGGGCAGTGGACAGGAGAGGGGGGGCAGTGGACAGGAGGGGTGGGGCTGTGGACAGGAGGGGGGGGGCTGTGGACAGGAGGGGGGGGGCTGTGGACAGGAGGGGGGGGGCAGTGGACAGGAGGGGGGGCAGTGGACAGGAGGGGGGCAGTGGGACAGGAGGGGGGGCAGTGGACAGGAGGGGGGGCAGTGGACAGGAGGGGGGGCAGTGTCACACACACACCACACACACACACACGACACCTACCTGTTACTTCCGGCCGCCGCCATCTTCTCACTCGGCGCGGCGAGGGAGGAAGGGGGTCCGCCATCTTACGCGCCGCGTGGCAGCCTGTTCCCCCGCCGGGGAGGGAGGTGAGTGTAGCCGGGAGGGAGTGGTGTGTAGCGGAGGGAGTGGTGTGTAGCGGGAGGGAGTGGTGAGTGGAGTGCGAGGGAATGGAGCGCGAGGGAGGAAGGGGGTCACCATCTTAGGCGCCGCGTGGCAGCCTGCCTGTTCCCCCGCCGGGGAGGGACTGGAGCGGGAGGGAGTGGTGTGTAGTGGGAGGGAGTGGTGTGTAGCGGGAGCTACACTGTGTGAGGTAGCGGGATAGGGGGAGGGACATGGTGGCATGGTGTAGCGGGGTTAGGGGGCCTCGCGGTCTGGTTGCGGTAGGGAGATGTGTGAGGTGCAGGAGATGTGAGGCGTGCTGTGCGGTTCGCGGGAGCTACACTGTGTGAGCTAGCGGGATAGGGGGAGGGACATTGGTGGCATGGTGTAGCGGGGTAGGGGGCCTCGCGGTCTGGTTGCGGTAGGGAGCTGTGTGAGGTGCAGGAGATGAGGCGTGCTGTGCGGTTCGCGGGAGCTACACTGTGTGAGGTGGCGGGATAGGGGGAGGACATCGTTGCCATGGTGTGTGAGTGGAGGCCGCGGCCTCGCGGTCCGGTTGCGGGAGGGAGATGTGTGGCGTGGAGGGGAGGGGGGGGTTTGAAGAGGGCAGTCTGCAGTGTTTGGTGTTGTGTGAATGTGTGTGTGTGCTGTGTTTGTGCGTTGTGTGTAGATTCTGTACCTGATTCGGCAGTCTGTGGTAGCAGACGTGAAGGTTTTGATAGCTGTGAAGCGTGGCCCCAGAGCAGGTTGAGGATTAGAGGATTAGGTGTTGCAAAAGCAAAGCGTTCCCAAAACTCAGTGAGGGGTGGGACAGTGTGGAAGTATTAGGGCAGTGGTTCCCAAACCTTTTCGGTTCAAGGCTCCCCAAGGCAATCAGAATTTTTTCAAGGCTCCCCAAGGCGATCAGGATTTTTACGCGGCGCCCAAAGTAAAAACAAAGGTGTACATACATACATAGGTGTACAAACATACCTAACAGTTGCAGTGCGCAGTTGGTGTCTCCTCTCAGACACTCTCACTCTCTCTCACACACTCTAAACTCTCTCTGACCTCACTCTCTCTCTCTCTGACCGCACTCTCTCTCTCTGACCTCACTCTCTCTCCTCCCACTCTCTCTCTCAGAACTCTCTCTCTCTGACCTCACACTCTCTCTCTCTGACCTCACACTCTCTCTCTCTGACCTCACACTCTCTCTCTCTCTGACCTCTGACCTCACATTCTCTCTGACCTCCCTCTCTCTCTCTCTCTCTGACCTCACACTCTCTCTGACCTCACACTCTCTCTCTCTCTGACCTCACACTCTCTCTGACCTCACACTCTCTCTGACCTCACATTCTCTCTGACCTCACATTCTCTCTGACCTCCTCTCTCTCTGACCTCACACTCTCTCTCTCTGACCTCACTCTCTCTCTCTCTGACCTCACTCTCTCTCTCTCTGACCTCACTCTCTCTCTCTCTGACCTCACTCTCTCTCTCTGACCTCACTCTCTCTCTCTGACCTCACTCTCTCTCTCACTCTCTCTCTCTGACCTCACTCTCTCTCTCTGACCTCACTCTCTCTCTCTGACCTCACTCTCTCTCTCTCTGACCTCACTCTCTCTCTCTCTCTCTCTCTCTCTCTTGACCTCACTCTCTCTCTCTCTCTCTCTGACCTCACTCTCTCTCTCCCTGACCTCACTCTCTCTCTCTCTGACTTCACTCTCTCTCTCTCTGACTTCACTCTCTCTCTCTGACCTCACTCTCTCTCTCTGACCTCACTCTCTCTCTCTGACCTCACTCTCTCTCTCTCTCTCTGACCTCACTCTCTCTCTCTGACCTCACTCTCTCTCTCTGACCTCACTCTCTCTCTCTGACCTCACTCTCTCTCTCTGACCTCACTCTCTCTCTCTCTCTCTCTCTGACCTCACTCTCTCTCTCTCTCTGACCTCACCCTCTCTCTGCCCCCCCTCTCTCTCTCTCTCTCTGACCTCACTCTCTATGACCTCACTCTCTCTCTCTCTATGACCTCACTCTCTCTCTCTCTCTCTGACCTCACTCTCTCTCTCTCTCTGACCCTCACCTCTCTCTCTCTCTCTCTCACCTCACTCTCTCTCTCTCTCTGACCTCACTCTCTCTCTCAGACACACACAAATAAATACACACATAAATACACACACACACAAATACACACACACACAAATAAATACACACACACACACAAATAAATACACACAGATACACACACACTGATGGCAGATACACACACACACACAAATAAATACACACAGATACGGGGGGGGTGGGGGAGGGTATGGCTGAACGGCCCGGTCCCTGCACGGGGGAGGTCAGTGGTGCGGGGGCCTGTGCCACGTGGGGGGAGGGCCGGTGTGCTGCGGGGAGGGAGGGGGGGGGGGTGACGCTGCAGTGCTGCTGGGAGACATCTGTCTCCCGGTGCTGCTCCTCCAGCGTGAGCGCCGGGCCTCCCTCTCTCAGCGTAGGCAGCTCAGCGTCGCTGAGCCGGGCTGAACAGATGCACAAAGCCCCTGCATCTGTAATCAACGCGGCTATAGTTCCCTCCGGCCTGGGACATAGTAAGCGCTTAGGTGCTGCTGCTCGCTCTTGCTTGCTGCCGCTCGCTCTACCAGGAGCTTTTGCTGTCCTGGCAGAGGAGACAGCAAGCGCGCTTGGGAGGCGGGTATCACTGTGTGTGTTTGTCACTTGGTAGCTGTGTGTGTGTGTGTGTGTGTATATTATATAATATTTTAAACATTTAAAAAAAAAAAGACATGTGAGAATAAATTATTAACATTGTGCAACTTTGATAAATATATTCACACACACACACACACACACACACGCACACGCACACGCACACGCACACACACCATCACACATATATATATATATATATATATATATATATATATATATATATATATATATATATAAATACACACACATCACACATTATATATATATATATACACCACACACACACCACACATATATACACACACACACACACACAGACACAGACACACACACACACACACACACACACACACACACACACACACACACACACACACACACACACACACACACACACACACACACACACACACCACACACACACACACACACACACACACACCTGTCTGGTGGCTTTGTAGTTGCAATGCCGGGCACTGAAGTTGCAATGCCGGGCAGGCTGCAGTCCCATTGGATGGGAGCGGTCACGTGACCGCTCCTCTGCTTCCCCTCAGAGGTTTTTTTTTTTTTTTTTTTAAATGAGCTAGCAGCCCTTGTTTCCGCTGCTGGCGGCCCTGATCGCGGCGCCCCTCTAGCCAAGCCGCGGCGCACAGTTTGGGAAACACTGTATTAGGGCATTGGTGTTGGACGCAGGCCAATGAGAGGTGTGCGGGGGGCGGGCATTGGACGCAGGCCAATGAGAGTCAGTGAGGGTGGGACGCAGGCCAATGAGAGGTGTGCGGGGGGCGGGCATTGGACGCAGGCCAATGAGAGTCAGTGAGGGGTGGGGACGCAGGCCAATGAGAGGTGTGCGGGGGCGGGCATTGGACGCAGGCCAATGAGAGTCAGTGAGGGGTGGGACAGTGTGGCATTGGTGTTGGACGTAGGCCAATGAGAGGTGTGCGGGGGCGGGCATGGCCTGAGCCGGAGTGACAGGGCCAAGGTCCATGCGATTGACCCTTGGGACGCAGACATACAGTGATTTCACAAATATATAGTAGATGTATATATATATATAGGATTTTTCACTTTTTGCTGCAGAAAACTGAATACACCCACAGTCGCTCCTATCAACCATTGTTGTCAAGCACTGCCATATACTGCACTTATTCCCTCACCTGCTGTCTCTAACTCTCCCATCATACCACTTAGATTGTAAGCTCTCCGGGGCAGGGATTTCCTTTCCTATTGTCTGATATTGTTTGTTGCACTTATTGTGCTATAATTCCCTGCGCTGTATGGTCTCTCTTGTAAAGCACAGCGTACACTGTGGGCGCTATGTAAATAAAGATATACATACAACAGAAACTAGTACCCCCCCTCACCCCGCACTCCCAGCCCACGGGGTCCTTGTAGAAATGCAGCTGCCTGCTTTGTACCGTTCAATCACAACATGTAAGGCCAGTATCGGGCGGAACTGTCCTCAGACGGATCGGGACACGTGTGTGCTGATGAGCGCTCCCCGGTGCTAGTTCTTGGCAGGCCGCTCGGCCTGGGTCTGCTTTTAGAGGATTTCATCCAAAAGCTGAAACAAAGACGGGAGGACGTGGAAATAGCTTTTCTTTTTCACGAGCCGCATTCTGCAGTTTTCCACCGAAATCCGTTTTTTTTAAAGTTATTATTTTACGTGTTGCAGCAAATCAGACATTTCATTGGCCAAAAAAGGCAATTTTGGATTGCATGTTATGTGTTTGTATTGGTGCTTTGATCCATGCAACGCTATCTCTCATGAATCTAGCCATGGGGTGGTCAACATCAGTCTTCCAGGGATACAAATAGGTCAGGTTTTCAGGATATCCCTGCTTCAGCACAGGTGGTTCTCTGCTTCAGCAAAGGTGGTTCAATCGGTGGCTCAGTCGAAGACTGAGTCTCTGATTGAATCACCTGTGCTGAAGCAGGGACTGATTGAGCAACATGTGCTGAAGCAGGTATATACTGAAAACCTGACCTGTTGGTGGCCATTGAGGACTGGTCAAAGACTGAACCACCTGCACTGAAGCAGGGATATCACGAATACCTGACATCCAAACGAAGGAGAGATGGAGCACAGCTGGAAATTTCCAGCTGTGCTCCATCTCTCCTTCGTTTGGATGTCCGGTCTTGTGGAGTAACGGCAGCACGCACCCACGGAGGAATTCCCACAAAAGACCCTACAAATGTGAGTCACTCCAACCTGTTTATTTGTATACACCCATACTTACCCAACCGATATTTATGTCTGGTCACTAGCCAGTGAAGGTCCCACATCATTGCAGTGGGATCTTTTCCAGCTAATCGGTATCTAGTGGAAGTGGTTTATTGCAAGGGTTGGAGTATTTTGGTCTGGACTGTCTGGGACCTCCAGGGACACAATTTATATGCTTATAGTCTTGGGCTATTTAGCCAGTGGTTCATGTTGGAGCACCATACAGTTTCTTGTGACTATCACGAATACCTGACATGCTGGTGGCCCTTGAGGACTTGAGTCGGAGATTAAGCCCCTGATTGAGCCACCTGTGCTGAAGCAGGAAAACCGGACCTGATGATAGCCCTTCATGACTGCAGTTGGCTACCCCTGGTCTAAACGTACCCTAATAAGCTGCATGCACTGTGTATTCTGGAACATTAGCTGTTCTGTGATATTACGAGTGCTTTTAGCTGCAAATATAATATATGATGCTAACTGGAATAGGGGATTTAATGGTGCAATATCTAATGGTTTTTATTATCATTTCAATGGTGCTTTTGACAAGAAACCCCCAGAACTATAGCAGTGATAATACCAAGTGGGTGTTTGTAATTGGTAGAATAGATATATCCGGAAGGCGGCCATCTTAAGTGCGGTGACACACTGCGCGTGTGGTACTAGTGGCCGCTAATTAATATGCAGCCAGGAGGTTTCCCCGTGTTGGAGAAGAGATCAATTCAAATGAACACGGCTAAAAAAATTCCTGAGATAGAGAAAGCAGCTTCACAGCTTATTGGGAAAGGACTTGAGGCCGGACACGCAAGGTATTGTGGGAGTAAATACATCAGCAGCACACGTGCCACAGAAAATACGTGAAAATAACATCAGCTGTGTAGTATTCGCGATCTCTGTTACAGATGGTGTCACAGCATTCTTTACTTGCTCAGTTGGGGGGCCCTAATATAAGCGGTAGATTCATCCTGTGGGATTTGTTTAGTGAGGCTTTCGGGCTAACGCTTGGGAGGCGGTAAATTGTGTCAAATGACAAAAACAGAAAGTGTAAAGAATCCAGATTTTTTCTGGGACATTCCTACCCGTGGGTCAGCAATAAAAAAAGCTGGTTAAATCCAAACCAGTTCCCCACTCTCTCCCCCCAATACACCACGGGTGTTTTACATAAACAAAAGACAAAAATACCAAACGCTACATCCAATATGATAAAAGAAATCTATAGTTAAATACTTAACTGTTTGTCTTCTCATAAGTAAGGATCATTTAGTTAAACTCTTTGGCCAAAGTTGCAGGCTTATAACCCATTGGCCAAAGAGTTGAACTATAGATTTTCTTTATCATATTGGATGTAGCACTGGTGCGATATGTAGCAGCGGTGGTGTGATATGTAGCAGTGGTGTGATATGTAGCAGTGGTGTGATATGTAGCAGCGGTGGTGCGATATGTAGCAGCGGTGCGATATGTAGCAGCGGTGCGATATGTAGCAGCGGTGCGATATGTAGCAGCGGTGCGATATGTAGCAGCGGTGCGATATGTAGCAGCGGTGCGATATGTAGCAGCGGTGCGATATGTAGCAGCGGTGCGATATGTAGCAGCGGTGCGATATGTAGCAGCGGTGCGATATGTAGCAGCGGTGCGATATGTAGCAGCGGTGGTGCGATATGTAGCAGCGGTGGTGCGATATGTAGCAGCGGTGGTGCGATATGTAGCAGCGGTGGTGCGATATGTAGCACTGGTACGATATGTAGCACTGGTGCGATATGTAGCACTGGTGCGATATGTAGCACTGGTGCGATATGTAGCACTGGTGCGATATGTAGCACTAGCAGTGGTGCGATATGTAGCAGTGGTGCGATATGTAGCAGTGGTGCGATATGTAGCATTGGTGCGATATGTAGCATTGGTGCGATATGTAGCATTGGTGCGATATGTAGCATTGGTGCGATATGTAGCATTGGTGCGATATGTAGCATTGGTGCGATATGTATCATTGGTGCGATATGTAGCAGTGGTGCGATATGTAGCAGTGGTGCGATATGTAGCATTGGTGCGATATGTAGCATTGGTATGATATGTAGCATTGGTGCGATATGTAGCATTGGTATATGTAGCAGTGGTGCGATATGTAGCATTGGTATGATATGTAGCAGTGGTGTGATATGTAGCAGTGGTGTGATATGTAGCACTGGTATGATATGTAGCATTGGTATATATGTAGCATTGGTGTGATATGTAGCATTGGTGTGATATGTAGCATTGGTATGATATGTAGCATTGGTATGATATGTAGCATTGGTATGATATGTAGCATTGGTGCGTTATGTAGCAGTGGTGTGTTATGTAGCATTGGTGCGATATGTAGCATTGGTGCGATATGTAGCATTGGTGTAATATGTAGCATTGGTATGATATGTAGCATTGGTATGATATGTTCCATTGGTATGATATGTAGCATTGGTGCGATATGTAGCAGTGGTGTGTTATGTAGCATTGGTGTGATATGTAGCATTGGTGCGATATGTAGCAGTGGTGTGATATGTAGCATTGGTGCGATATGTAGCAGTGGTGTGATATGTAGCATTGGTATGATATGTAGCATTGGTGTGATATGTAGCATTGGTATGATATGTTCCATTGGTGCGATATGTAGCATTGGTGCGATATGTAGCATTGGTGTGATATGTAGCATTGGTGCGATATGTAGCATTGGTGTGATATGTAGCAGTGGTGTGATATGTAGCATTGGTGCGATATGTAGCAGTGGTGTGATATGTAGCATTGGTGCGATATGTAGCAGTGGTGTGATATGTAGCAGTGGTGTGATATGTAGCAGTGGTGTGATATGTAGCAGTGGTGTGATATGTAGCATTGGTGCGATATGTAGCAGTGGTGTGATATGTAGCAGTGGTGTGATATGTAGCAGTGGTGTGATATGTAGCAGTGGTTTGATATGAAGCAGTGGTGTGATATGTAGCACTGGTATATGTAGCACTGGTATGATATGTAGCATTGGTCTGATATGTAGCATTGGACCATATCTGTCCCGGCAAAAACCGGGAGAAATGCACATACCCGACCACTTGTGCGTATGCGCGATCGGAGCTTGGCGGCCACACATGTGAAAAACCGGGACAGACGGCAGAAAAGTCGGGAGCCGGGACAAACGGTCAAAACCGGGCCATCTGGTCACCTTAAGCATTGGGGATTGTTGTCTTTTGTTGTACACATTTGGTCACACACAAATATATATGATGTGATGTGGTGGGTGTTAGAAGTTGCAGGGATTGTGTGTGCTGTACATCAGGGGTGTGCAAATTTTTGGAGCTGCGCCCCCCCTCCCCCTGTGCGACAGCCCCAGCGCCTCTCCTTTCGCTGTTACCCGGCGTCAAATTACGCAGCGGGTCATGTCACGTGACCTCGCAGCATCATTTGACGCGCGTTACCATGGCGACGCGTCCAGAAGACTACAGAACCCCGATAAGTTGGAGGTTGCAGAGGCCTCACGCGGACCCCCGCCATTTAACTTAAAAGCCTCGGGGAAGCGCGCGGGGCCGCTGCAACCGCTGCGCCGCCCCCCCCCCCAACAAAATCCCGCGCCCCCCAGTTTGCGCACCGCTGCTTTACATAACCCTGCACCGGGTGAGCCTCAGAGAAACGTGGTAGCTTGAGGAGTGGGATTGCTTTGCTTCGCAATGTGCGACACGGCTCCTTCAGGCAGCGCAGAGCTAAGTGCGCCAACGTAAAAGACCTTTGCAACAGCTGGATCCCATTGTGGAAAAGGGTAACCCGGTGCCAAGGAAAACAAGGCAAGAGGAAGGCACATAGGCTTGTTGGTTTGAAATAATAGGCCACATGGTGTCCACGAGAGGCTCGGAGTTCTCATATTCTCCCAGTGCCGTCTCCAAGGAGTTGGGGTAGGGGGATCCATTGTTTACGCTGATGGTTTCCAGATGCTGCAGACAGCGAGAGCCAAACCCCTGGGGTTTTGCCAAAGACTTAAGATAACATTGGACTAAGTTCTTTATATTTTGAGCTACATCTTATACCCCCAGCTCCCACATCAAACGTGCAGGAAAAGCCGGTGAGCCAGCTAAAGGTGTCTTCCCTACAGGACATAACCAGGTTGAGAGAGAACTCAGCCTTGTAACGCCTCCTATGCCACTGTTCTACAAGAAACACCATGGATTGTATGGCAGAAAGACAGTCATTAGGGGGTATTCAGAGCAGCTTATGTTAGGAGATAGGTGAATTCTACTCCATTGCTGCAAAATGGACTTGCAATGCAATTCCCTCCAGCAGATTTGGCCAACTCCAGTCCTCAAGGGCCACCAACAGGTCAGGTTTCAAGGATATCCTCAGAGTGACTGAAATCTCTGAGATGTATCAGGTCGGCATTAACTAGGGCAGTGGTGACCAACTCCAGCCCTCAAGGGCGCCAACAGGTCAGGTTTTAAGGATATCCCTGCTTCAGCCCAGGTGGCTCAACCAGTGGCTCAGTCAAAGACTGCATCACCTGTGCTGAAGCACTGAAGCAACCTGACCTGTTGGTGGCCCTTGAGGACTGAAGTTGGCCGTCCTATGCTATAGATTGTAACCTCAAGGGAGCAGATACCACAGAAAATCTTAACAATATTCCGCCCCCGTTACAAACGATTCGATGCACGTTTAATTATGAGACAATACAAACTGCCGCCTTTTTTGTTGTTGTTTACAATTCCAATATAAATCAAACAGCTTAAAAGTAGAAAAATAATACTTATTTGTAAAGACCATATCGGAGCAATATGAACCCCTTCTCCCCGTCCCCCACATTGTACCCGTAGGCCTTTCACTGTCCACTTGGCAGGGAAAGGGTCAACACAAGCAGCATGTAAATATTTACTCTGCAGTAACGTGGTAGAGACTTGGTATTGCACGTGTAATATAATCTGCCAAGCAGGGACACGTCTTCAGGCTCAATTTTACGAGGGATTTAACACGGGGAAATAAAAGATAAGAGAGGCTAATGCCCTGAGCTGCAGGGGTGCTCAACTCCAGTCCTCAAGCACCCCCACCCCCCAACAGGTCAGGTTTTAAGGATACCCCTGTGTCAGCACAGGTGGCTCAATCAGTCCCTGCTTCAGTACAGGTAGCTCAATCAGTGGCCCAGTCTTTGATTGAGCCACCTGTGCTGAAGCTGGGATATCCTGAAAACCTGACTTGTTGGGGGGTCTTGAGGACTGGCGTTGAGCCCCCCCTGTTAACTAAACAAATGTGCTGTGCAATTAATTTCAGGGTGTCTGACACAGCAGGGGTTAAATATCTCACCAGAACACTTCTGGTTGTAACTGCCAAACCCAACGCGCTCAGCGGTTCTCATTCAGGAAACAGGACATGCAGGGACCCTGGTGTAAAGATAAGAGAGGTCACTCGGATTCGTTTTGGAATCACAGGTCCGGGATGTTGTGAGGTCCCGTTGCTGTGGTTAAGCAGATGTTTCTGAGCCAATAATGTCCTGGCTTTCCAATGTTCCGCCCCGGCGCGTTTCCCTGTCTTGGCACAGGGCTGTAACGCACAGTTGCCAACTTCTAAAAAAAATTACATGAAAAAATAAAGTCCCTTTGGGGGGTTGCCTTTCTTCCCGACGTGGCAGGAGTGCGGCGCGATTTCAGTGACAAAGTGCTGTGTAACACGTTAGCCATGGAATATGCAATGCTGTTTAAAGGGGCAATCCAAGCTCTTGAAAAAAATGATTTACCCAGGATTAAAGCAGAGATACTTACCTCTGTAGTAAGTGCCGGTAGCCGCTCCGGCTGAGCAAGCTGGGCTTTAAACTTTAAATCCCCCACGTGACGCAGACCAATAGGAAGCCGACCCTGATGATGTCACAGCTTCTTATTGGCCCGCAGGGCGTGGGAGATTCGAATAGCGGCTAATACGTTATCCCTGGTAGCCGAGCAGAGCGGCTTCCGGCACCTTCTACGGAGGTAAGTATCTCTGGAAGCAGGGGGTCCCCGGAGCGGAAATTAACAGGGTTCAGCTCAGGAGATCCCAAGCTTCAATCGTGGGTAAAACATTTAAGACAAATATATATATCATTTTTTTTAAAAAGATCTTGGATTCCATCTTTGTAGTGAGCGCTGATAAGAAGGAAGAGGAGAGGCTTTCTGAAAGAGTATGTCACTACAAACAAAATGGTGGTGCCCTGGATCCCTTCTAACCACATTTTGACCTAGTGGGGACTATGACCTTATATTTTTTTTAACTGTTTGAGGCTTCCAAGGCAGGATACAGCCCGTATTACATTTCCATTTCAGTGGATAACCCAGCACAACGTACGGCATTGTGTACGAGAACTTTATTCAGGGAGCTTGGGAAGGAACATGCGGGACATGGATTTATTTTCATTGCTGATGTCATCAGTGATGTCATTTGTGAATTGTATCCAAACAGACAAACGCCTGCTCCTTGATCTCAGGAAACCGTCAGGCAAAATGTGGTTACGAGACCTTAAGAGGTGTCTGAATGCCCAGCGATCCGGCCAAAAATGCTTCTAAATATATAGTAGACTAGCTTATATACCCGGCGTTGCCCGGGATAACATTTTCCCGCTCCGCCTCGCTCTACGCTCACCCCCCTCCTTTCACATCTCCATTCCCCCCCCACCTTCACAGTTCCGATTTCCCCCTTCACATCTCCAATTCTTCCCCCCCCCCCCGCCGGCGGGTCACTGGGGGGGGGGGGTGGCCGGGAGGGTTGGGATTCCCCCCCCCCCTTCACAGCTAGGCGGCGTCTCCCTGGGTGGGCGGGTTGGAATCTCCCCCCCTTCAGAGGTTAGCGGCGGTTGCTCACCTTTGGTTAGTGATTTCCCCCCCCCCCTTCCTTCAGAGCTCGGCAGCAGTGTGTCACTGGGGGGGCGGGAGGGTTGATTCTCTCCCCCCCCCAGTTGCAAGCGGGAGGGTTGTGCGGCTCACTGCAGGGGGGTTAGTGACAGGGTGCGGTGGCACCCTGCGGGTATCTCTGCGGCGGCTGACTTTGGGTGCGGTGTGTATTGTATGTCTTTATTTATATAGCGCCATTAATGTACATAGCGCTTCAGGGGGTGTGACAGGGGGGTGGCGGCAGCGGACTTACTGTGGGGCAGGGTGTCCGCTGTGGTGGCGGGCGGGAGCAGGGTCGTCAACAGAAAGCATGGGGCCCAGGACAAATGAAAGGAGCAGGGCACCCCCCTTACCCCCCTCCCAACCCATAGCGCACCTACCAGGGAAAAATATTTTTTAGCGCACAACTTGAACGTAACTGTTTTGTTATTGTCACACCGAAAAAAAGATTACAATGCAACCTGTTTCTTTTTATATTTTCCACAAAAGACAGGTGAGTGACTGGGTGCGCGGGTGGGTGGGTGCGCAAGTGGGTGACTGAGTGGGTGCGCGGGTGGGTGACTGAGGGGGTGCGCGGGTGGGTGACTGAGTGGGTGCGCGGGTGGGTGACTGAGTGGGTGCGCGGGTGAGTGGACGCGTGGGTGAGTGGGTGCGCGGGTGAGTGGGTGCGCGGGTGAGTGGGTGCGCGGGTGAGTGGGTGCGCGGGTGGGTGACTGAGTGGGTGACTGAGTGGGTGTGCGGACGCGCGGGTGAGTGACTGAGTGGGTGCGCGGGTGGGTGACTGAGCGTGTGCGCGGGTGGGTGACTGAGCGTGTGCGCGGGTGGGTGACTGAGCGTGTGCGCGGGTGGGTGACAGAGCGGGTGGGTGACTGAGTGGGTGGGTGACTGAGTGGGTGCGCGGGTTTGACTGAGTGGGTGCGCGGGTGACTGAGTGGGTGCGCGGGTGGGTGACTGAGCGTGTGCGCGGGTGGGTGACAGAGCGGGTGGGTGACTGAGTGGGTGGGTGACTGAGTGGGTGCGCGGGTGACTGAGTGGGTGCGCGGGTGACTGAGTGGGTGCGCGGGTGGGTGCGCGGGTGGGTGACTGAGTGGGTGCGCGGGTGGGTGACTGAGTGGGTACGCGGGTGGGTGACTGAGTGGGTGCGCGGGTGGGTGACTGAGTGGGTGCGCGGGTGGGTGACTGAGTGGGTGCGCGGGTGGGTGACTGAGAGGGTGCGCGGGTAGGTGACTGAGTGGGTGCGCGGGTGGGTGACTGAGTGGGTGCGCTGGTGGGTGACTGAGTGGGTGCATGGGTGGGTGACTGAGTGGGTGCGCGGGTGGGTGACTGAGTGGGTGAGTGGGTGCGCGGGTGAGTGGGTGCGCGGGTGAGTGGGTGCGCGGGTTAGCGGGTGGGTGCACGGGTGAGCGGGTGAGCGGGTGGGTGAGCGGGTGAGCGCACGCCTCCCCATGCACATCATCCCCCCCCTCGCACATCATCACCCCCCCTTCCCTTGCACATCACCCCCCCTCCCCTTGCAAATGAGAGCCGTTGGGGGGTGGGACACAGGGGTGGGGTGAGCCAATGAGAGCCGTGGGAGGGCGGCGGCCAACGGACCAATCAGATTCCCCCTAGACACGGATTCCCCCTAGACACGGACATACAATGGTTTCAAAATAGACACGGACATACAATGGTTTCAAAAATATAGATATAGATCAGACCGCAAAGCTACAGATGTAGTCAGACTTACTGTCCCCAGCACCATGGCAAATAAGCCAAAGTCTGTGGCACTACGGGAGGCCAATGCTTCCGAATGGCAACCCACAGCGTTAATCCTTCGGTACCGCCACTACCGAAGTCAGTGCTGGATTTCCCATTAGGCGGCAACATTTGGGGCGGCACACAGCATCACGTTGCCATGTCAATGCCAGGGGTGGCGCTGGAGGAGGAGGGCGGCACCAGGTGCCTATGGCCGCCATTTTTTAAAATCCAACACTGTATGTATGTCTTTATTTATATAGCGCCATTAATGTACACAGCGCGTCACAGCAGTAATACATGTGACAATTATATCAATAATCTACTATATATTTCTGAAATCACTGTATGTCTGCGTCCCAAGGGTCAATCGCATTGGACCTTGGGCCTGTCACTCCTGCTAAGGCCATGCCCGCCCCCGCACACCTCTCATTGGCCTACGTCCAACACCAATGCCACACTGTCCCACCCCTCACTGACTCTCATTGGCCTGCGTCCAATGCCCGCCCCCGCACACCTCTCATTGGCCTGCGTCCCACCCCTCACTGACTCTCATTGGCCTGCGTCCAATGCCCGCCCCCGCACACCTCTCATTGGCCTGCGTCCCACCCCTCACTGACTCTCATTGGCCTGCGTCCAATGCCCGCCCCCGCACACCTCTCATTGGCCTGCGTCCAACACCAATGCCCTAATACTTCCACACTGTCCCACCCCTCACGCTTTGCTTTTGCAACACCTAATCCTCTAATCCTCAACCTGCTCTGGGGCCACGCTTCACACCTATCAAAACCTTCACGTCTGCTACCACAGACTGCCGAATCAGGTACAGCAGTGTTTCCCAAACTGTGCGCCGCGGCGCCCTGGTGCGCCGCGGCTTGGCTAGAGGGGCGCCGCGATCAGGGCCGCCAGCAGCGGGAAACAAGGGCTGCTAGCTCATTTAAAAAAAAAAAAAGACCTCTGAGGGGAAGCAGAGGCATTGCAACTGCAGAGCCACCAGACAGCACCAAGGTGTGTGTGTGTGTGTGTGTGTGTGTGTGTGTGTGTGTGTGTGTGTGTGTGTGTGTGTGAAAAACGGGCTGCAGGGTGTGTGTGAAAAACGGGCTGCAGGGTGTGTGTGTGTTGTGTGTGTGTGTGTGTGTGTGTGTGTGTGTGTGTGTGTGTGTGTGTGTGTGAAAAACGGGCTGCAGGGGGTGTGTGTGTGTGTGTGTGTGTGTGTGTGTGTGTGTGTGTGTGTGTGTGTGTGTGTGTGTGTGTGTGTGTGTGTGTGTGTGTGTGTGTGTGTGTGAAAAACGGGCTGCAGGGTGTGTGTGAAAAACGGGCTGCAGGGTGTGTGTGTGTTGTGTGTGTGTGTGTGTGTGTGTGTGTGAAAAACGGGCTGCAGGGTGTGTGTGTGTGTGTGTGTGTGTGTGTGTGTGTGTGTGTGTGTGTGTGTGTGTGTGTGTGTGTGTGTGTGTGTGTGTGTGTGTGTGTGTGTGTGTGTGAAAAACGGGCTGCAGGGCGTGTGTGTGTGTATATATGTGTGGTGTGTGTGTATATATGTGTGGTGTGTGTGTGTTTGTGTGTATATATGTATATATGTGTGTGTATGTGTGGTGTGTATATATATATATATATATATATATATATATATATATATATAATGTGTATGTGTGGTGTATATATATGTGTGGTGTGTGTATGTATGTATGTATATATATATATATATATATATATATATATATATATATATATATATATATATATATATATATATATATAAATATATATATATATATATATATATATATATATATATATATATATATATGTATGTGTGATATCTACTATATATTTCTGAAATGTCTGTATGTTTGTCTGCATGCCCTGTGTCCCTAGGGCCAATCGCATTGCACCTTTCGCCTGTCACTCCACCTCAACACTGTCCCACCCCTCACCACACTGTCCCACCCCTCACTGACTCTCATTGGCCTTCGTCCAACACCACTGCCACACTGTCCCACCCCTCACCCCACTGTCCCACCCCTCACTGACTCTCATTGGCCTTTGGCCAACACCACTGCCACACTGTCCCACCCCTCACCCCACTGTCCCACCCCTCACCCCACTGTCCCACCCCTCACTGACTCTCATTGGCCTTTGGCCAACACCAATTCCTCTCTCCCGGTGCTCACCCGCTCTCCCGGTGCTCCCCCCCCCCCAGAGCACACTGTCGCCGCTCTCACCTTCAGGCATAATGCCCGCGCCCCAGCTCCCCATCCCCGCGCGCGCTGCTCCGGCTCCCTCAGGCCTAGCTGTCTCTCTCAGTCGGGAGCTGCACGGGCCGCGGCCCACACCCCCCCCCTCACCTGAGCGTCTCAGCTCCGCATCGCCGGGGGAACCGCCGAGGAACCCGAGGAGGAGCGCGGCCCGGTGCGAGGTAAGTAACCGCACGGGAAGAGATCTTTCACCCCCGGCCCGGCCCTTCACCCCACCCGGCGCTTCACCCCACCCGGCCTGGCGCTTCACCCGGCCCGGCGCTTCACCCGGCCCGGCGCTTCACCCCCCCCCCCCCGGCCCTTCACTCCCCCCCCCCGCCCTGGCCCTTCACCCCCCCCCCCGCCCTGGCCCTTCACCCCCCCCCCGCCCTGGCCCTTCACCCCCCCCGCCCTGGCCCTTCACCCCCCCCCCCCGCCCTGGCCCTTCACCCGCCCCCCCCCACCCTGGCCCTTCACCCGCCCCCCCCCACCCTGGCCCTTCACCCCCCCCCCCGCCCTGGCCCTTCACCCCCCCCCCGCCCTGGCCCTTCACCCCCCCCCCCCGCCCTGGCCCTTCACCCCCCCCCCCGCCCTGGCCCTTCACCCCCCTCCTGGCCCTTCACCCGCCCTGGCCCTTCACCCGCCCTGGCCCTTCACCTGGCCCTGCCCTTCACCCCCCCCTGCCCTTCACCCCCCCCCCTTCACCCCCCCTGGCCCTTCACCCCCCCCCCGGCCCTTCACCCCCCCCCCGGCCCTTCACCCCCCCCCCGGCCCTTCACCCCCCCCGGCCCTTCACCCCCCCCCCGGCCCTGCCCTTCACCCCCCCCCCGGCCCTGCCCTTCACCCCCCCCCCCCGGCCCTGCCCTTCACCCCCCCCCCCGGCCCTGCCCTTCACCCCCCCCCCGGCCCTGCCCTTCACCCCCCCCCCGGCCCTGCCCTTCACCCCCCCCGCGCCCTGTCCTTCACCCCCCCCGGCCCTGTCCTTCACCCCCCCCCCCCCCGGCCCTGTCCTTCACCCCCCCCCCCCCGGCCCTGTCCTTCACCCCCCCCCCGGCCCTGCCCTTCACCCCCCCCCCGGCCCTGCCCTTCACCCCCCCCCCCGGCCCTGCAGCTCACCCCCCCCCGGCCCTGCCCTTCACCCCCCCCCCCGGCCCTGCCCTT